>NC_089324.1:12008117-12010617 GCF_036669915.1 Pocillopora verrucosa | reverse complement strand
AGTCCTTGACTTAGCATCACGTCCCGGCAAACCATCAAACAAAGCGTTTCAATGTTTCTCCATGGTCCACAATCCACCTCTGCATTTTGACTTATCATGAACTTTGATCCCTTTTTCCTCTTATATGGAGAGACGGTCGCCCTATTTCGCTTCTTTCGTTTTGGGGATTTTCCCGGGTCAGCTCGAGCTTGAACAATGTTTCCACAATTAAAGCATCTGCAGACTTCGGTGCATCCTATGCCACCCGCTACACACGGACACTTCGACTTGCGGAGACTGTCTTGACACGACTTGTGACTTGCATTTGGTTCTCCGTCCCCTTTGCTCTTTTGTCCAACTCCGCACCTACAGCCTCTCTTCAGACTCTTTTTTACCTTCACAACTTCATTGGAATTGCACGTATTTTTGCAATTGTAACATTTACACGAGCGGGTACAAGAGTGGTTCACTTTGTGGCACGGGCATTTACCAGAAACACAGAAAATGTCTGAAACTGACTTATTTTTCTTGATTTTACCGCAAGTGCATCTTGTTTCCTTCGCTTGTTCGTCACAGTCATTCTCACTTGAAACTTCTGAAACGATGAAACCATGTCAAGAATTAATGCAATGGTTTTCGACAAGGTTTCGACAAGTTAAAGGTCATTAGTATATACTAAAGCAGTGGACAGCGTTGAAGGTGTGCTCTGACTGGCTACTCAAACTCTAAATACCCTTTGCTATTTACCTCCGAGCAACTCGCGAGTTTCACGCTGCCGCACGTACAGGAATAAACTGATTATTAAAATCATCTTTTTGTGCCATATTATCTCACTGATTTAGTGTGTACTAAAAACAGCTATTCGCCTCAGTGTCGTGGCTATTAGTGAATATTTGCCAAGCTGCTTCGCGGCTCGTTAAATGTCTACTATTAGCCACCTACACGTCGGTAAATAGTTATTGCTTATATCTGAAATAACCTCGATTTACAGAATTCGTTTCAGCACAAATGAAGAAAACATCATTTTCTCCATTAAATGATTTCCGGCTCAGTTTTACTAACGTAAGCATTTATAACTTAGTACTAGTACAAGACTTCAACCTTATAAGGGTGCCAAGACATCGGGAGGATCTCGAAAAATTCTCAGTTCAAACCTCGATATATGAGGAGGTATGTAGCATTATCAGAATTTATAACTGCTAATTTAACCTAAGGTTATTGAACAATTATCGAGTACCTTTTGTGGCATCGTAGTGGCCTGGCCCAGAATGATCATATGCAATGTAGATGGGTGTGGTGGTAAGGAATTCGTGTGGTAGGAATGGCACCGTAGGTGTTGAAGGGAGAGCGGTAATAATCACAATTGGAATTTTCAAGACTTTAGCTGTTGCTCTCGCGCATAAATCACCAACTTCATTTGCGAAAAATCCGTCTTGGCTAAATTTGTAAACTTCCTCTAACCCATTAACGCCAGTTGTCATCCAGTCTCTGTACTCTTCAATGTTATCAGAGACTTCTTTCACAAACAGCTCCCTAAGTCTACGTGTGTCGAAGGCTTCACTAATTCCTAATCCAAGGGAATTGCAATGCCCTTCGATATGTTCCTTGTATTCCCTCAGGTGTCTATTGAGCTGTGAGGCAACTGCTCTGAAAAAACAGTTCCCATCTCTTTCGATCTTGTCAACTTCAAGGTTAAAACCCGAAAGATTCCTTATCAAATTGTCCATGTGTTGAGCAGTTAAGTCTAATTCCAAAGAATTCATCTTTTTCTCTACTTCTATAAACTTTTCAGTTTTTAAACTGGTGGACCAAAGGAAAGCCAGGATATCTACCGTTTTGTTTTTACATCTTTCCGTAAAGGCGTCCATAAAATCTTGGAGATGTAGAACTCTTTGGATGATATAATCTACGATACTCCGGGTTTTAAGTCGCTCTACGAGTCCCGGAAAATTTACTTTACTCCGTGTGCTCATGAAGTCCTCTGCATGAGAAATTTCAAATTGCTTCATGTGTTGTTGTGGCGATGAAAGGTTACCTTCTCTAATTATTTCAACTGGCATAACAGGCTTAGCTCTCGAGGTCAATCTGTTTATTTGTCGTTTGCAATTCCAGGCAAACAATGCACAACTCATTACAGCTATCGCGAGTTCTGGTCCAATCTTAGAGACACCACAGAGGAGCGATCTATTTATATGTCTGTGTAGACGTTCATTCTTTTCTGTTCCACACCCAGGAGGTATGTCCGAAAGACACCTCTTTTGTATGTGTTTGCGAAGGCATTCTAATTGATGGAGAGTTTCCTTAGACAAACGATCCTTCCAAGAAAACAATAACCGTTCTAGGTTTGCCTCGATCTCATCTGAGCCAGGCGTACTCGTTGTCCTTTCTGTACCAAGGTCTCCATTTCGACGTAAAATGAGAGACAATTCAGAGGAAAACTGCTTACCGTAACTGTCTTTTTTGGAAAAACTGGTTTAAAATGAACTGGTATTTTCTGAGTGTTCATTGAGTGAGTGTTACA
>NC_089324.1:11923117-12003117 GCF_036669915.1 Pocillopora verrucosa | reverse complement strand
CAGTTGCGTGTGTGCCACAAACTAAATGCAACCCTTCGAATTTGCCGAAACAGTCTCAATTATTAGATTATTTGTCATCGACGTACATGTTCGCGAGGTCAGTTTTTTGAGAAAGGTGAACACAAGGCGTTGATAGTCCGTTTGTTTCGTTCACCGTGCAGTTGGGATATTTTATCGTTTTATAGGGTCAGCATTAGATTCCATCCACCAAAACCACCTCGGTCGAGTGGGACTGAGATGGAATATTTAATAGCTTGCAAATCATAGCCGAAGATTCTCGGAAATCCGCGAGGAGACATAGCCGAATATATATATGCATATATATATTTGAAAGCGTTACGTCGCGCTAGCTTGTATCTCTCTCGTCCTTGCTCTACTGAGCCTATCTTCCATTACAATTTAAAAACAGATTACTCGAACAGAAGTCACAAAATACTCTGGGAAGATCCACGAGACATTAAAGGAGCAAAAATTCGTTTTACTGGTGTGCCTTTCATAATTTTGGGAAGAAAAGTGTTCGATTGTCAGCACGGCAAAGATAGAAAAGCTGGAGAGAAAAGGAAACGAGAAGATGCAGAAGAGGTAAATAAAATATTGTACTGTACATACATACTTTTTTTTTTCCGCGACATTGGTGTTGCTACTGTCACCTATGGCTTGCTAACCCGAAAGGTCAAATACAAATATCGCTGGGTCAAATGACATTGATCTCAGAATACTTTTATGACAACCGCGATAACAGTTCAATCTCGGCTAAATTGAAGATAGTTTAGAACTTACCAATTACAAAAACCTCTAACTGGTGTATGCTGCTGACAAAAGAGAAAATAAACGCAATTCTACGTTTTTTGCTTTCTATCAAGCTGTCGTATGTCGGCTCCTTATCTTTCAAGGCATCACGCAATGACACTTCTGTTTCTTCACATTCCAGAAAATAACTTGAGAAATACACTATAACTCATCTCACGCTGATATATTTATCTTTCACAGAAGGCTGGTCACAAAGATTTCGTGTTCAAGAAAAGAAGATTTCTCGTTCAAGACACACGGAAGTTTGACTGCAAAGCACAGATAAAAATGCGAGAAATTTTATTTTTTGCAGAGCACAAGGTAGTTCCACTCATGTATACAGAACGAATCCGCTTTACTGAATAAATCAGATATGCGGTATCACTGTCCAAAATTCCTGCTACATAGTCACCTTTTTGACTGGAATGACGATTCACGAGAGGTGCGGGTCCCGTTCCCTTAGTTATTCAAGAAAATTCGAGCTTTCTGATGTTTTTTATCTCTGTCTGGGACGTGAGTGTGGTCAAACAAAGCTTACACACTGCCAGCACCAAGTTTTCTTTTCATCCACATAACGTGAATCAATTTTAAAACAGAAAAATCGAGTTGAAGCAGCGGGAAAAACTTATTTGTGCACTGCATCAGTCACATTCAGTTTACCGTTACAAGGCATCCATTTTTTTCCTTTAAGTGTATCATTTTTCATCTTTCAGATTCAAGAAGACAGCAAAAAGAGACGGGAAACTGCGTCTAGAAATTTGCGAAAAGCTTTAGAAGAAGGGGTCGCCAAGTACGAAAGAAGGATTTACATTGAACTACCTCTCATTACAGACCATCAGAATCACTTCGTTGGCGAGGTAACTTAGTGTTCAACACGAACTAATGCATCGGTCATTGAAAAAAATTACACCTTGTGTTGACCTTGCGTTAAAATACATGATAATAATTCAATCCCAGGGACTTTGATACAGAGTTGGCGGGCAAGCCGGTCAAAATAAGACATAAAAGTGCTTGCACATTTTTCGCCATGATTTCGTTTTCCTTGTTGTTGTTAAAGTACAATTTCAAACATTCACACAATATAAAAAAATTGCAAAGGAGTAAATAACGTATAGGTGTGCATTACTAGGGCGTTCCCACTTGAAATAGCAAGCATTTTCACAGTTCGAGTTTTTTATTACTCTAGGTCGCTGGAATCTCTCATCCTCTTGATGAGAAGATCATTAAGAGGATCCACGAGCTCGTAGCGGAGGGAGTTAAAGAAATATATGAAATGAGACGGCATTTGAAAATCTTCGTGAAAGAGGTCTTGTTTCGAGATGATCAGCCACAAACCGACGATACTTCCCTAGGACATCTGACCTGCGCACGCACATGTATCGAGCTACGGTTAAAAACCGCATGTCAAGAATTGACCAGGCAAATGTCCACATGGAGACAGATGAGTGGTGAAAAGTTTACAACGCTGATTCCTTTTTCTTTCGTCCCCACTCAGAACAAGTAAACACGCCTATGGAGGTTCCAGTCTGGTCTGAAAATGAAAAAGAAGAAGGTTATCACTGCAAAATTAAGCATTAGGGTTCTTACTTACGTATTGATTATCGTATATCTGTGATCTTTGCCCCGCCTTGACGAGACATCCCTTGATTTTACCATACGCTTTTTTTATGTTGTTGTTGTTGTTATAGATGAGTTGGGTGAGGAAATACGTCTCACTCAAGAGGGGGGAGAACAAAGCAGGAAATTGTTATTTGTGCATCAAACAGCATGGCAAAAGCGATTGCTTCGTCTGTATGGCAACGACATCTGCCTTCTTGACGTTACGTACAAGACAACGCGATACGCACTACCTCTGTTTTTTCTAGCGGTAAAAACTAATGTTGATTGCCAGGTGGTAGGGTCCTTCGTGACTGAAGGTGAAACTGTGTGTTCAATAAAGGAAGCCCTTGAAGTAGTAAGAGAGTGGAATCCAGACTGGTCACCACATCTATTCATGACAGATAACTGCTCACAGGAGATACAAGCCATCGAAAATTTGTTCCCAGGTAAGTCTGAGTTAATGGCATCTCAGCCCGCATTTAAATTTCAAGATGCAACGGTACGTCTCTGAAAATAACACCCCAAGAATTCCAAAAACAAGTCGTTCCTTCTTTTTGGCCGCAGACTGGAAAGGTTAGCTATTGAACACACTTTTTCAATATATTTTAGAATGCAAAGTACTACTTTGCGACTTCCATCGGGAACAAGCCTAGGAACGATGGGCGTCCAAAACGGCCAATGGTGTTGTGACACATAAAGAGGAACTGCTCGCCTTGCTGCGAAGAACAGCACATGCTTCCACGAAGGAGGAATTCGAGTCCGCTATCACAGTGCTGGAAAATTTCCACGTTTGGAAAAGCAACAAAGCCTTACGTCACTGGTTCCAAGACACGTGGCTGGCAGAGCGAGAGGTTAGTTTCTACAGCAATCATTCGTCGATAAAAACCTCAACACTAACGTCCAGTCTTCCCTTGATATAAAGTTCAAAAGATGGTGGTGAGATTGAAATAGTGAGGGTTGAGAAAGAGAACTGCAACCTCCACCCAAGAAGTCCATGTTGACTATTCTCTCTGATTAATTCTCTTCGCATTGACGCTACCCAAACATTTTCAAAAGGTGAAGAATTGGGACGGCAAAGCTGTTAAGCGATGCTTCAGTCTCCCTCGCCTGGTCCGGACGAGGAAAAGTTCCATTGCCGAGTAAAGATTTAAATTTGAAAAGCGAGGAAATCAATACCCGTAGAAATCTGGGATCCATTGGGAAAACTTATATTTTAAGATACTTTAGTAAGAAACGCTACGTCAACAAATTTTCCAATTCATACAAACACCAATTTATGTTTTCTTTTCAGCGATGGGTTTGGGCTTTTCGGCAAGACCGTCTTCAAGTAGCTGTCAATACCAACAACGGTCTTGAAAGACAAAACGAGGATTTCAAATACAACCACCTCGCTAACCATAGGGATAAGAGCCTGAGTGGAATGCTCTCCGTGCTCATCACCGATTTTTTGCCAGAAAAGTACTCAAGGTAATCTGTAGTTCTGTAATTAATGAACATTGAGGGGCGTATAGTGGGTTAACGCATCAACAAATAATAATGAAAAAGAGAACAATTCATCTTGCGACCTTACGCTTCCAAAGGATAGTTATTTAGTATCAGTACGTGCTCACTATACTTTCGGCCACATGAAAAACACATATGCAATTAACGTAAGGGGACAGCAAAAGTTATGTACATTTAAGTTGCTCCGCCCATGGTAAAACGTTTAACCTCTTGTCGTTTTCTTCTCCGTGCAGGTACATGGAAAAAAATGTCAGGTGTCACAGAATGTACAGAACATACAACAAAGAGTTACCGGAATTCCTCGTCAACAGGCCAAGATATTTCGTGGAGCACTGCACAGAATGCTTCCAAATCTGATGAAACAACAACCACATCCAAAGGAAGTGAAAATTGTGAAAGAGAAACTGACGTGTATGGCAAGCAGGAATGTGAATTTGGAAAGCTAAAAGAAAACAGTGGTAAAGAAGGCGAAATGGAAGGTTCCCCATCACCCAAATTATACAACAAAAATGAAACGAAAAATGAAAAGAAGGAAACTGTAAAGAAACCTCCTCCTGCAGCAGTAGTGATTGACGATGACAGTTCATCACCAAAAATTTGGTTAACTTTACAAAATGTTTGCCCGGACGATCCGGAATCGCGACTCACAATCCTGGAAGCCACCAAAAACAACATTTTGGACAAAAATGGATGGCTTTATGACACAGAAATCAATGCTGGCCAAATCCTTCTTAAGAAACAATTTCCTCTGGTTGATGGCCTTTGTGATCCTGCTATAAGAGGTCATTTGGTCGATCCAGCAACATCTGAGTTTGTGCAAATCAAAAATGTTGGACACTGGCTATGTCTTAGCACAATTGGTGTGTCACATCCTGGCACTGTCAGAGTCTTTGACAGCCTGTTCATCAAGCCAAATGCCATTGGAGTTGAACATGCCTGTCAGATGTTGCTGCATGCTGGTGATACAGTCACCTTCATCAATGAGAAGGTACAAAAGCAGATAGGTTCTGCTGACTGTGGGCTTTTTGCCTTAGCATTTGCCACAGATTTATGCCAAGGTTTAGATCCAACGACTCAGCGTTACGATCAAGCACTGATGCGACAGCACTATGTCACATGTCTTGAAAGTGCCAAAGTTATTCCCTTTCCAAAGACTATAAGAAGGGTTCCTTGTCATGTCGTTGAAAACAAGACATTGGTACAAATTTTTTGCAAATGTCGACTGCCAAATGACAAGAAAGAATATGTTATGTGCTTTAGATATTCCAGTTGGTATCACCCTGAATGTGTGCAAGTACCAGATTGGGCAATCAACTCAAAGAGGAAATGGCAATGCCAAAAATGTAAAGATCACAAAGCATTAAGACTACAAAACAGTTTGGCTTAAATATCAAGAAATTAATGTTGCGAGTAACAGCCAGTTATAGTTAGAGTTTTATCAAGTCAATTACATTATTAAATTTAGAGTTACCTTATTTTGAGAGAAGGAGATCGAGGAGCTGTAATGTACTTATCAATATGGGACCACATAGAAAAATTTGTTTACAGAGACTTTTGGAGGAGAGAGGGGGAAAACTTGTGACAAGCTGGCTGACATATACATGAACTTTACTAAATGGGTTAAGTGCTCAGTATTTGGATCAGCTATGGCTCAAATTTTAACTTTGCTTTAGCTTCAAGTTTAATCCTTTGTGTTTTCCTTTCTCCGTGTTTATTTTTCAAGTAATGTTACCCAAAAGAACACAAAAATAATAATAAATGCTTTTGAATATTAGGAGCCTGGCATAAGCGAGAAACCAAAGTTAATTTGGGTAACAAAGTTAATTTGATCTTCCAATGTTATTTAATTTTGACCATTAATAAAATTTGCTATTGAAATTTATCTCCTCCATTGTTTTGGATGCTGTGTACAAAAAATAAACAAATAAACAACCAAGAAAACATTCAGTTACAACTGTCCTCTATTGTGGTCAATTATCACAAAATACACGGTATATAATGATTTCATTTACCAATGTGGCAAAGGCCTGTCACTGTGTGTTCATAAATTAAAAGGGAAATAATTTGTAAAATGTAAGCCATTCTACATCTTGAGTGTATAATTAATCATCCGTATGAAATAGGTTACTTGAAATAAATGTGAAAGATTTATAAGATATTCAGACCCCTGATAACAATTACTGATGTGCTGATTTGTAGTATTTAAAAGTAATGATTTTAGAGGAAGTAGTGGAAGAAATTTCTGGATATGGAATTTTGTTGCAAGTATCTGTTTATTCAGTTAAAAACTCTCTCTTATCGTATTTCAAGAGTACATGATTGCCACACCAAAACCCTTTGTATTCTATATTGAGCACCATGTTATGATTATGGTTTCAATAATAAAAGGTGCTGACTTAAGAACTATGGAGAGAGAAACATCCACCAAAACCACTTCAATTTTACGTGTTATGATTTCATTATGAACGTTTGGTCAGCAATTGTGCATTATAAGAAATAATTAGCCAGAACACTAACTGCTAACGTTTTGCGGAATATAAATCTTTTGTTTCCTTGAAGATCTAACAATGGCTTTAGATAAAGTTAGAAAAATACTCATGATGGTTTTGATCAGTGTTTTGGTGGATGGCCACTCCTGACATCCACCAAAACTACCTAACACCTTGGCACCTTTTAATTATCTGAAATATCTGCCTAAAATTTCGCAAAACGTTTTATAACACTACCATCAAACAATAAATTAATACTTACCATTTCTCGGGTGTAAAGTTTTGATGTAATTTCCCAAACAATATAGTCAGGAAGCACTGTCACGAAGGGCGCTCATTTTTCATTTTCGCTAAACATTTTGAGTAAAAGCAGGCAACATAGCTTAAAATCTTCGTCTTGCCACCCTGATTAAGAATCGTGCTGTTGCCCACTCCAAATGTTATGATATCTGTCATTAAGCGGGTTTTTTGTCTAGGCCCTCGCTCCTGCAGCATGAAAACGAGGCTGAACTATAACATTTATATAAACCCAATAAAAAGTGCACAATAGGATGGGGAAATAGCTGAATCTTTGATACTTGACGTTTAGAGCTTGATAGACAGTAGTGTGGGTGATAAAATGCGTCACGTGATCAGTTATGAAGAGTCACGTGACTTTCCAATAAAATCGGTTTTAAAGCATAAAAGACGCTCTATTCACACTTTCCTTTAATATAGTTTTCAACTTTCTGACGTTTCTCATTTCGATTTACATATTCATCATTCTAGAAGATAACAAGGCTAGCCTAGCTCATTTCCTCTCTACTGAAATCTCGGAGAGTTACAGCGCGCCTCCTGGGCGAGAGCTGGTGATCAATGGAGGCTTCAAGGAGCCACTGAAGGTGTGGTCATCTGACACATCACGACAAGATGTAAGAGAGCTCGCATCAGATCATGAGGAGGCAGATACTAGAATAGTACTGCATGCCCGAGACGCAGCAGCAAGAAGGTACAAGCAAGTCAACATTTTGTGTCGTGATACGGACGTTCTTGTCCTCCTTTTGGCACACCGAGAGCACCTTTGTCAAGAGATATGGATGTTTGCGGGTACATCAAGACAAAGGCGTTACATCCCCGTTCACAGAATCCCGCTCTCCGAGGAGAACAGGAAGTCGCTTCTGGCAATTCATGCAATTACTGGCTGTGATACGACAAGCCAGTTCTATGGTGTGGGCAAGGCATCGGCATGGAAAGTCTTCGAAGATGCACCTGATCTCTTGGAACACCTTGGAGAAGAAAGTCAAATCAGTGCTGACGTTCTTGCCAAAGCTGAAGCTTTTGTATGCAAACTCTACAATCCGGGAACACAAGAAGTGGAAATCAATAAAGAAAGAGCAGCAGCGTTTCGCAAATCCAAGAAAGATCTTGACGCCCTACCTCCGACTCAAGATGCACTGATTCTCCACATAAAGCGGGCAAACTATCAGACCATGGTATGGAATAAAGCACTGGAATCATGTCCTTCTCTCCCAAAACCTGAAGACAGCGGATGGTACTACAGTGAAGGCCTTCTGAAGCCAAAGTTAATGACGCGAGAAGAAGTGTCAGCGGCGTGTTTACAGTTAGCATACTGTGGGTGCTCCCGAGAAGGCGGATGCTGTGTAAACCGACGCTGCACTTGCGTTCAACTATCTCTTTGCTGTTCCAAGGCATGTAAATGTGGCGACAGGTGCAGAAACGACAGGAACACTGCCGGTAAACCGTGCGGCCAAGTAGAATAAATTTCAGTCTGTTTACATGAAAAATGCTAACTCATAGGAAATGTTACATAGGTTGGAAACGCTATAGAATGACTGAAAATAGAATGATTTCATTACATCAAGTGACCCATCATAGCTGATCACCCGTTGCATTTTTGTGTTTTTATTGTTGGATGTGTAAATCGAAGTGAGAAACGTCAGAAAGTTGAAAACTATATTAAAGGAAGGTGTGAATAGAGCGTCTTTTATGCTTTAAAACCGATTTAATTGAAAAGTCACGTGACTCTTCATAACAAGTCACGTGACGCATTTTATCTCCCACACTACTGTCTATCGAGCTCTAAATGTCAAGCAGCAAAGATTCAGCTATTTCCCCATCGTATCGTGCACTTTTTATTGGGTTTATATAAATGTTACAGTTCAGCCTCATGCTGCAGGAGCGAGGGCCTAGACAAAAAACCCGCTTAATGACAGATATCATAACATTTGGAGTGGGCAACAGCACGATTCTTAATCAGGGTGGCAAGACGAAGATTTTGAGCTATGTTGCCTGCTTCTACTCAAAATGTTTAGCGAAAATCGTTTTTTGGCGAGCTGCCTCCCGACCAATATCACACTCAAATCATCGGGATGAATCGGCATGTTTTCGTAGCTTCCTAATTGTCTCTAAGTATAATACGTCATGAGGTGTCCATCATTCCACGTCAGTCCCTCTCGACCGAGGTGGTTTTGGTGGATGGAATCTATTGCTGACCGTTTTATGGTTTGATATGGAGGTTGTTTTCACGATTTCAGAACTTAGTCGAAAATAAATCCCACTCAAGCATGGTTGCACCCTGCCACACAGTGACAATGATGTCAGAAAATCGTACTATTTCATTGCAAGAAGTCAGCTTTGCTTTTGTAAAGAATTAATCATAACCTCAATTTTTAAACTGTCAGCTGTGGCATACTGTTGTTGGAACAACAACTTTCTGCGGGAAAATCTACCATTTTTAACGAATGATGGTCGCTTTACCAACGCGTAGATGTAAGTTCGCCAACGTCCAAAATAGAGCTTTTAGTTAAAAATAATCGTCAAATAAATGACTCGGAATTTACCTGAATGATACAGATAGTTGATGTTGCGTCTTTCCGGATTCTGTTACAGACCGCTCTCCTTGTTATTGAACCTTTAAATTCGTCCCAATCCCTCTTTAAATATTATAAAATTACATTATTGTTGCTCGTTTTCATTTGCAAACTTGGTGGCATCTAAAGGAGCCGTTTTTTGTTGTGGTTTTTGTTGAGTTCTTAAGTTCTCATGGGTTGGGCCTTTGAGATGAGAACAGGTTCTCAGCAGCTGTGCAGGGTCTACTCTGTTGTCTTGTACTACTCCCAGCTGTCAAATGGCATTGCCAGCAGGTTTCTGTGCTGCTTCTGCTGGACCTGCTTCAGTTTCCTGTTTGAGATAACCCTAATGTGGATGGCTGTAAGTCTGGCCTCTACATGATAGCACACATGATCCAACTTACCTATCTATCACGACTATGTGCAGCTTGATGCAGGATAAGCTGATGTGGATGTTCTATACTATCTTAAATGGCTACAAATTATACCATAAAAATTAATAAAAAATGAATAAACACTTAATAAGGGATAATGATCACTTCTATCATAAAAATACTCCACATGCATCCATAAATTGTAACAGAGTTTTAAGTAAAAAAAATTAAGATTGTTTGTTTGTCACTGTGGAGCTGCATCAATAGTTGTTTAGATGTTATGCTGGGTTCACTTTAAAAGAAGCAAAAGAAGGCATGGGTGTGCTCTTTACTGATAAAGTAAGTTGCAATTCAAATTTACGTTACACTCATCAAACACATTTCTTTGAGATGGTGTGTGTGAATTGGCAAGAGGAAGTTTAGAAGCAGTACTTGAAAGATCTAACACTGGGTATAATAAGAAAGAAACTCTGAGAAAGAATTTTCAGATTTCTTGATCAAATCTTAGCCAGTACTGAGCACTGTAAGATCATCCAAGAGCTCATGAAGTTAAAATGAGATTCACAAGATGAACTTTAACATGTTTTATTTACAATAGGTGATTCAATTTAACAATAACCATAGACTTTTAGGGAAATTAATATGAGCAATATTTAAGAAACTTTAGCATTTGGAAGATTGTCATTTCAAGAGGTGGAGGAGCTAACAAATGCAGTAAGTTTTGGAATGTTAAATGTTAGCTTCCAAGAATGCAAATTCATTCATATAAATGTGCCAGTAAGCAGAGCAATAGAGCAACTTATATTAATTACTAAGAAATAACTAAAGTACCTATTGTAACTTAACTGAACTTTTACCTGCAGTGGAGAACTTAACTAGATGGACAAGTCTGCCAATTTAACATTACTTTTGCCAAGTAGGCTTAAGCTTTATTGCAATTGTAATACAAGACTGTCTCTCTGTGGATGTACTATGTTTCTAATTTAGAAGCACATCACCTGGAGCAAAAGGTAATGTTTCCTTAAGAAGATTACTATACAGAAACCTGGTTTGGGAATGGAAATGCAATATTCTTACACCTTCAATGAGAATAAAAACCACAAAGAATGTCATTAACCTAAAGAAATAACACTCTTGGGAGAGTGGCCATATCAGATTGTCTGCAAAAGTACTAACTTAATCAGTTACACTGAGGTAGACAAAAGGAGTTGCAAATACAGGGGATTGGAAAGGCTGTCCTTCCTCCAACAATATAAAAATGACAACCTCTAGCCTTACATCTTTTTTTTTGGTATCTGTTATACCATAAGAACAACCAAAACAACAAACACTGGTTGCAAATGCCTTTTGCAACTACAAAGATCTGAGAGAATTTTCAAATTTTAAATATAAAATATACTGTAAGTGGAGTTTTGCAGAAGTTCTTTTATGTGGCTTGTATCACTGAATGTACACCCCCTTAATTAAACTCACTAACATTGAAAACCAAGAATAGTTTGAACCTTTATCTATAATTGAAACTATCCCTTGCTAACTGAATTCCCGGTTTTCTGGGAATTCCTAGGAATTCTCAAAAATTCCCAATTATGCAAATGACCCTTGCAAACTGAATTCCCAGTTTTCTGGGAATTCCTAGGAATTCTCAAAAATTCCCAACTATACAAATTAACTCTGATTTAAAAAGCTTGGAATTACTGGGAATTTCTGGGAAAGGAAGACTCCAGTTTTGTGAGGACTTGGAATCCCTAGGAATTCCTAGGAATTCTCAGCTTTACAAACTACCTATAATTTAAGAAGTGTGGAACTCTTGGGAATTTCTGGGATTTGAATTTGAGGCAATTTTAATACCCTGAGGTCCACATAAATTCTAAGAAATTCTCAATACCTTGAATGTGAAGGTTTTAAGAAAAGGAGTAATTTCAGAGGCTTAAAACTTTGGCTCAATAAAAGGTATGCTATACAAAACTTACCAAGAGATATACATACATGTATATGTTAATATAACTTAAAGATCATGAAATTTATTATTCAAACTAAGTTTCAGTAAATCTTTACATTAATATCGATTTTCTCATGAACCAGCTGTCAGTTGTGTTAAATGGAAATTGCCAATTAATCCAATGTACTCATATCACAGATTTGCTTTCTAACCTCAAAGGACTCTTGGATTCCATGATCAAAAAATATTTTTTATTGTGATGCAAATTAATGTCTCATGTTCACTGATGTGCCAAAATCATCAAACATTCATTGGCTGTTCCTTGGTACACAACTTCTACAATAATTAACAATAACTACATTGTTAACTACACTTAAAGAACTTTGTTAGTTATGAACATAAGTTACTTCCCTAACCTACATTACTGGTTGCCTTTGTTAGAAAACCTTGGAACAGTCAAGCTCAGTTGCCTCAAACACTGTCAGAGACTTTTTGTTGACAATATTTTTAGTAGAAATTTCATGCCTTAGACAAACAAATTCAACACCTAATTAATCTTTCTTTTTTCATGATTGTTGTTGCTGTTTTTTTTTTCAGTTTTTTGCTCTGTTTTCGTGACTAATTGCTGTAATTTGTTTTGCTGTTTTTATTCTTACAAAACATTTTTGTAAGAGTTCCAAGACCACACGCTTTGCAAACATTTGGCATGCAGACAAGACAGAGGTAGTCAATGTGCCCTTTGAGGAAAAACACCTTTTAAATGATTTCTTCAATTTACTTTATTTGAAACTCTGATCTGAAAATATTTGTCAACAAGACTTGTTAGTAGTGAGAAGTACCAACCAAGTTTCCTTTCATAACTTAATTTCTTAAATGTCCCAATCACTGGATCTCCCAAAAAATATTACATCTTTTTATTTTTGGTGCAAAATACAAGTCCTTCTTTATATGAAAATGGAAATTGCAAGTCACACTTCAATAATAACAGCTCTAAAGTTTACTTGTTGTTCTTCTCTGTCTGTCAGCTATCAACAAAATTGTTTTATACTTCGGACAGTGCATAACTATTTGTGGACCAGAGTTCCAACGCACCTCTTTAATCGCATATAGTTACTTCTGTCTCTTGTACAAATGTTTCTCCTTTGTAAGACGCACTCTACTCTGTTGTCACTACTGCTTTAAGTTCAGTGTAAACGACTGACTGAGGAATCGAGATGGCGGTGTTGGAACATGTTGCTGAACACTTCCTACGGTCAAGCTTTGTAGCTTTAGGTACTGGTACACTGGGATCATCTATGTATCTTCCTAATGTGGTATCCTTCTTTTATAAATATGAGGGTAAAAGACGATTTGTAGTCGCATTCAAAACTGTGATTGGCTTGTATTAATTATTTCTCACCTTTGCCATGAACACAACTCAAGTGAGTTTCGAGTCTTTGTTTCCTCGACAACTTTCGGCCACAAATCGTGCATTTGTAATACGATCGATTCTTGTCGATTATTTCTACATAGAGTGAGCTCACATCATTATTTATATCACCAAGGTATCCATCGTCTAGAAGCAGAGAACCGGTCGGAGAAGTCAAAATAAAGTTGTGCGCTTCTCTTAACACTACAATCGGCAAGCCAGCGGATTCACTTTGCTAGCCAATTACAAGTCATAAAAGATCCACGTGATCATACCCGTGATCGGAAACAAAGAAGACTCCATTTGGCGCTCATCTTTGAATGTCCTTTTCATCGGTTGATCGTTATTCTCAACTGTTTTGCTTAATATAACATTTCTAAGGATAACTTTTATTGTGGTTCAATGGGAAAACGAGAACAGCGTGAGTGTTGTTAAAAGAAATGAAAGTCGGTGGCGTCGTGGAGGTAAAAGAAGGGACAACAGTTGACATATTGACTGGTACAAACAAGGGTCGAGTGGCCATCTGCAGACCTTCCAACCCTCACGGTTTGACCGTGAGACTCACGGTTTGGGATGTCAACTCACGGTCTCACGGTTTTGCCCCTTAATCTCACGGTGAATCAGAAAGTTTTAAAATTGCCAAACAATTCCGGAAGGTATGAAGGAATAGCAAAAAAATCTGTGCTCATAACAGCCGAATCAGGCATCAAAACTAATTTGCGAGGGAAATGGCGCCAATGCTAGGCTCAGTCTCCAGTCGTGTCTTGTTGCGCCCAGGTTACTCACCGCTACCAGAGGATCGCGGGCGCACCAAGACACGGCCGAAGAATGAGCCCAATGCCAGCCTCATTCTAATGAAACATCGGTGCGCTAAGGTTTCTGGGAAAGCTTAACCATCGAACACAAATTTCAAAATGGCTACTCGTCGTCCAGCACACGAGAGTGAAACAAGTTCTCAAAATGACTCTGATACTTCGGAACCTCAGCCATCTACCGCGAAGAAAAGGAAACCAGCTACCCTTGGAGCAGCTAAGTATCGTACGACATTTAAGGTTGAGTGGAGCAATTTATATCCCGTGAAAGCAGTAAGAAACGACAAGCATTCTTTTTATTGTGTGCCTTGTCTCAAGACAATACGCTGTGACCACCAGGGTCTAAAAGACGTGAAAGATCATTGTAATACAGAATCTCACAAGTTATCGACGAAAGCAGCGAAAAATCAGCCATCAGTAGCGGGCATGTTTGGTTCAGGCGGTAGTGTTATACAAAGTGCAGTTACCAGAGCAGAAGTCCTAACAACAAATTTTCTGATCCAGCATAACCTCCCACTTGCAACTTCAGATCACCTTGGGCCATTGTTTAGGGCAGTATTTCCAGACAGTGAAATTGCTAAGCAGTATGGATGTGCAAGAACAAAGACTATGGCTATCATCAATAAGGCTCTGGGACCACATTGTCACAGATATGTTGTACAGCACTGTCAGAAACATCCATTCAGTATTGGAATTGATGGGTCGAGTGATACAGATGTTGAAAAGATGAATCCAGCAACCGTAAGAATTTTCGATGTAGAAAGAGCCAAAACTGTTACATCTCATTTTTATCATATGTGTGTGACAAGTGGCAGGGATGCGTCAAAAGCAGAAACTCTTTTTGGTGTTGTCCAGGAAAAGTTAGAGACTGATGAAATACCATGGAATCAGGTTGTCAGCCTTTCAGTAGATAACACTAATTCAATGGTGGGTGCTCACAATTCTTTGGCATCCCACTTCAAAGCAAAAAATCCAGAGACCTATGTATTGGGATGTCCTTGCCATTTGGCGCACATTGCAGCAAGTAGAGCTCATGACGAATTTGCAAAGATTATAGGAATCAGTGCAGAAGAGCTTCTTATTGATCAGTATTACTGGTTTGATAAAAGCACAAAACGGAAAGGGATCCTACTTGAGTACATGCAGTTTTGTAACCAGGAGTATGGTAAGATACTGAAGCATTCTTCTACCAGGTGGCTTTCTTTAGAACGCTGCGTTCAACGCACACTTGAAAAGTATACTGGATTGAAGTCATACTTTTTGAGTGAAGATGCTGGTGATGCGAGATTCAAGAGGTTACAGAAAGCCTTTGAAAATCCACTCACAGAAGTTTCCCTGTTTTTTCACAATGCTTCCATCCCACTGTTTACAAATTTTAACAAACTTTTGCAGTCAGACGAGCCATCCATTCACATAGTTTATGACTCTGTCATAAAACTTGCAAATACTCTTGGAAATCGTGTTATCAAGGTGGAGGTCATGAAGAAACCACTTAATGAAATTAATTTGCAAGATCCAACAATTTATATACCCCTTGCAGAAATTCACTTAGGAGGGACGACAAAGTTTACACTACAGAGGCTACTTAATCAAGGGGAAATATCTCAAACAGCCTACACTCGTTTCTTAACAGCAGCACATGAATATTTCAAGGCAGCCTTCCAATATGTTTTGAGCAAGTTTCCTATTACTGATGAGCTGCTGAAGCATGCAAGATGGATCAACGTTCAGAAACGTAGTCAGGCAAAATGGGAGAGTGTAGAATACTTTCTATCCAGGTTCAAATCAGCCTTGAACACTGTTAACATTGATGAGATGTATGATGAATTTCGTGATTATCAGTCTCTAACAGATGAAGACATTGGTGTGATTGCTTGGAAGGAAGCTAAAGTTGTTGATGGATTAGTTAATGATCAGGAAATTTTCCATTACAGAGTAGACATTCTCTGGTGGTACATGTCACAAATGGTAATTCCTGAATCCTCAGCAAAAAGATTTTGCCATCTTCAGAAGGTGGCAGAGCTGGTTGTACTTTTGCCACACAGTAATGCAGGGGAGGAGAGGCTGTTCAGCATGGTTCGCAAGAACAAAACAGATAGTCGGTCCTCCCTTAAACTGGAGGGAACTCTATCGAATTTACTGGCAATGAAGTTGCAGTACCCAGAGGAAACCTCACCGTGTTTTAAGTTCAACCCTGATGAGAATCTTCTCAGCTCTGCAAAAAAGGCAGCGAAAGACTACAACAGAGAACACTGAGAAGGTAAGGAATACTCTGAAACAAATAATCTGTCGTCGTTTTTTTTATTTGACGCATATTTTTGAAGTCTCCAGGTTTGAGGTCCTAATCTCCAGGTTTCTCTAGGCTTTTTTTTTTAAAACCTCCAGATTTGCATGTGATGGGGGTTGGAAGGTCTGCATCTGTAAAGCTACGATTTTGAAAGTTTGTGGTGAGTAAAAATTGCGATATTCGTTACGTGATCAAAATCTTATAAAAGAATAGATGTAGCGGGTTGAATTAAGCTTACATAACGCTCGGCGCAACTGAAACTAGAATAATTCTGAGAATCGACTCGGTCACTTGCATGCCGCAGTTTCTTAAAGGGCATGTAAACCCAAAAAACGTTCTTTTTCTTTTCACATAGATGTTTAGTAAATATATCAAGTACACCAAAGGTACCATTCGTTTATTCTCAAAAGTCCATTTTCACTTTGTAAAAGCTCTTCCAAATTCGAAACATTCGCCATCTTGAATGGCGCCATCTTTCCTGTGACGTCACGGGTGGACCCTACAAAGTCTCGTTTTATAATCGCGTGAGGCACGAAGGAGTCTTTCCTACAGCCGTTGTTTGCTGGTCTCGTCATGATTTTTTTACTTACAGTTTGCTTCAATATATTCAATTTTTTCGTAATGGTGAAGCGTTGTGTCGTCCAGTTTTGTACTGATTCAAACAAAACTGGGCATACAATGCAAATATTTCCAAATGACGCAAATTTGAAGCGACAATTTGTGAAATTTGTTCAAGTGAATATAGCCGATTTCGTCGAGCCGTTCGAACGTTCTGTTGTTTGTAGCAGTCATTTTTCTTCCTGGTGCTGTACCGACGATTCAGGCCTCACCAGAGGCAAATTATTCGGAAATATAAAAACGACCCATACAGTCGGCAGACGACGAGGATTCGGAAGTGGCCGACCGAACTGAGAAAGAAGTTGAGCTCTTCAAAAGTTAGAGGTCAACAGAGAAAGTACAAAATCGATTTACATGAAAACGTTTCGTTAATTAAACAACAATAGCTTTATTGGTTCTCTAAAAACATCTTTTTCTCATCTAATGAAATATTATGGGGAAGCTAGTTGTTCGGGAGCCAGCGCTGAGCCCGTAAAAGACACTGACATGTCTGAACCTTTGCCTGAATTCGAAACACGTATCAAAGAAAGAGAATTCGTTGATATCAGTGTGTAATAACGTGATCTGGAATTTTGTCGGTTCGATACAAAGAATTCTATACAGGATCCCATAATCAACCCTTATGTTCTATAAGAAAATCCAAGCCAGCCCCACTTGGTGCTTCCTTTGAGAAACCCTGCAGAGAAACAGCAGAAGAATTTGCGTCACGGTTTTTACAGCAGTGAAAATGCATTCAAAGGTCAGTAGGACAATATTCATCATTTTGAGTACAACTTAAAAGATCCTGATTTCAGCTTGCAAAACTATCTTTTTAATATTTCAAATCGAAGCAAACACAAAGGGGTTGGATAATTATGAAGGCCATACAAGGAAAAGGAAATGTACATGATACAACTTTTTTATCGATGGAAATGCTTCTGAGATGAAGGATATTGTTTACCGCACAAGATAGCACAGCGACCCTAAAGTGTTTGCCGAGATATCCCCAACACCAACGAACAAGCTATCTGTAGGCAATTTAGCGAAATTTCCTGCCCGGAAAGAAGCGAAAAACAACTAGCTCTAGTACTGTATTATTAAATCAATGGCAGAAACAACTCAAGTAAATCGATCTCAAAATGTAACAAAACAGATGAAACAGAAAATATTTAGCTTAGTCGTTTCCGGTGTGATTATCCGTGCTTTGCTGCTGCCTGTACACGTACTTGGCCGTCTCCAGCACCCAGAAATCGAGGCAAATTGACTGAAAACCTGGATGCTCAGTGATACAGCTTATCTGGGTGTCAGGCCATTTTGCCACAATTGCCCGATTTCCGTACAACAAACACTTTCATGAGTTGTCGGCATTGGATTACAAGTTCCACACTCGCACCTTTGATAATTTTATATAAAACACTTTCAGAAGCTCAAGTTAAAAAAAATTATGTTGCATTCCTTTAGATTGTACCCTCGCCTTATTGCATTTTCATGTTAAATACAAATAAATCACAAAGTAAATTAAATACCAGTCTGAGTTTCCGAGACGGTCGCATCGCTGTCGACATGTTCTGTACTGTCTTCGTGCGGATCGCTTCGGTGAACCTTATGCGGCTCATATTGTTAAGGACGTGGCCCAGACTCTCCTGAAGATTCTGGATTATCCCCAGCGCTGTCATGTACTAAGCTTAAGGCATTCGAGTTGCTATCTTCTGAAAAAACATCTTCCGAACTACCGCTACTTACACGAACTCCCACACCAGTTCTACTGGGGAATACGTGTTGCGCAATATTTTGGTTCCACCGCTTACGTCACGACTTCTCGCTATTGTTTTTACCGGAAATGGAATTTCAGTTGAAAATGCCGATATTCTCCTAAAATAAGTCGAATTGGACAAAACTAATTTCAAATTCGTTTTCTACGCCACTTTTTACATAGTATAAGAAAAACATATATTTTTGGGTTTACATGCCCTTTAAGCTTATGCTTTACAATGAAATAAACCTATCAGTAAGGTTTCAAGATTCCTTCAGTCACGTTTGGGAACATTCAAGATTCATAATAGGAACTGTTATTAAACAAACCTAATTACATAAAGAAGCCCTCCTTGGTAAAAACAAAATAATGTATTCAGCCCTTTTTTAGTAAAATCTATGAGAGAGATTTACTAACTCCAATATAAAAGTCACTCAATATAACAGAGATTTCTCAATTTGAGAATCCAATGAATGCCCTTTTCCTCATAGCCATCTTAAAGGCCTGGTCTGAGCTTTAAATATATATATTTAAATATATAAATTTTTTTCAAATTCAGATGTCATGGAACCCAGATACAAAATGGTCAAGCTTCTTGTAGACAACCTCATTCAAGGCCAACTCATTGTGAGCTCAGGAAAAAAATACAAACAGCAGCTAAGTTTGCAGTTTAGGATAACTTCATTCTAATTTATTGTTACAGTTACAACAAGATTTTAATCAAAAAATCAATTTTATTTGTCTGTAATTAACCCCTTCACTCCTAAGAGTGCTTGGTTTTTAAATATAATTTAAGATATTGTATTTTATGGAAAAGAATCAACAGATTTTATTCACAATTTGTGTCAAACCAAATTTAATGATTGATTAGGACTATTTTATATGAATAGCTGTAATTGAGGATTAATCCGTATGAAGTTTTCAAGAAAAGAAAAATCAAATTCCATCCTAATATTACCACACATTGATGTTAATAATGAATCAAAAATATTTTACATGTAAGCCTTAATTAAGCTTGTAAATAAATTTCATTGAATACTTGAATTTTAGCTGGGTTTTTTAATTTAAAGTATTTATTTTATATCATTAGCCTCAAATTTTTGCTTAAAATTCCCAGTTATTCTTAAATATTCCTAAAAATTCCCAGAAATTCCTAGGAATTTTTTAGATTTACAGCTTTTCAGGGAAAGTCATTGGTTCTCTGAGTTGGAATTCCTAGGAATTCCTAGGAATTCCAAGTCCAGTTGGCTATAAACTTGGAATTTCTGGGAATTTCTAGGAATTTCTAGGTTTTTAGAACCAGAGTTGTTATGGTTGGGAATTCCTTGGAATTCCTAGGGAAAAATTCCTAGGAATTCCAAAAGCCATTTCGCAAGGGTACTCCATCTAACACTGATTTTTCATCAAAACTAAACAAAACTTGCCTGCAGCAATAAATCATGTCTGGTGTGGTCAGTTTTTGAGTTCCATTGAAATAAATTGCTTGAAATTCTGGAAAATATGAAGCAAAAAATTTTTTGATTTCTCAAAGTAAAGACTACTACCAGCCGTTAATTTGGCTTCCATTGAATGTGATTATGTACAAGAGCTTAAGACACAATGTTTTCATGAGCTTGCTATAGGATCTCGTGAAACTTTGCTAATTTACTGGTTTAGCTTGTTTACTTGCAAGGAGAGACTGACTTTCATATGACTTGTGTAAAAGTGAGTTTTTGACTGAAAAAACGAGAAGAGCTTAACATGGTTTAGACTGCTGATTGTTGTTACACCTTTTTACCTTGACGTTCACTCATATACCTATACCAATAGTGTAATTAACGGATTACTTGCAACAAGTGCTAACCCTTCTTCTCCCAAGATTGGACTGTTAATTGTCCCCTCTTGCTGCCACATTTCTTTTTAAATTAGTTACAAGAATTTGATGTTAGATCAAGTTTAAAACTTCTGCCTTAGAAGTTTTGGTATTCTTATTACCTGTTTTCCAGATAAGGATGTGGATTATTGGAGAGAAGCTACATGTGAATAACTTTTGGGATTTCCATGTATGGGGTTAAGGCAATCAGATTACCCTCCTTGTATGGTGATGGTGTCTAGTTCATGACCTCTTGTATGTTTCTTTCAGAAAAACTTCAGAAAAGGACATTTGATTTAGTATCCAACGCATACACCTCTATCAGAGCAGAAGACTTGGCTAAACTAATGGGGATAACAAGGGAAGCTGCTTTGAGTGGTTGGTGTTGCAGTTTCACTGCATATATTTACAGTGTTATTCAGTCATCATTTGAAATGTTTAGATAAAAAATGATGGTAACAGTGATCTTTACGAAACAGTAAGTGAAAGAAAGTTGTGCATGGTCTAAATAAAATTGTATTATTTTGCATTATGATCAGTTGCTTTAAAGAAAAAAAGTTTGTTTACAAACAAACATGCAAACAAAAACTGAGAAAAATTGATGAATGGAACATCATTAGTAAATTAACTAGTATTAATCATGGATTGAAAAAGTGTGTTCAATATAAATCAGGAATGGATTTTTGTTTCTGTGTAATAAAACCAATTGTATAATTAAACTTCTGAACATCATATAGTGGCTCACAGCTCTGATTTGGAGTAACTCATTTTGTTTGATCAACTGCTTCCGATTCAACTACATACACTTTATCTTCCTATGTGATCCAAACTGTAGAAAGTCTAGATACCCACATGAGATTAAGGCCATGTGTGTCAGTCAGTCCAAGATGGTGTAGAAAAGCTGAAGCTTTCTAGCTTCAGATCAATGCCTGCAGAAAGCAGAAATCTTGAATAGTATATGTTCTTCGTTGAAAGCAAATGATTAATCAATTTTAATGCAAAAATCCATATGAAGGGAATTTATCAATAATTGATAATTGTTGGATAATGGTTTTGATAATAATAGTTATAATAACAATGATTATAACAGTTGACTTATATCATTCTTTTTTTTGTCTGATGACAATTTAGCAGCTGTTACCAGTGGATGGATTAGTGATCCAGCCACAGGAATGATTACTCCCAAGAAGACAGGTAGAGATACAAACTAAGACTTAAACATATTTATAAATTTTATAATTCCCTTACATTTTTTTTGTGTCATTCTTTACACACTTATAACAGAGCAATGTTTAATTTAGTTGTGAAATGATATTCCTCTGAGCTAGGACCATTTTGGTTGCCATGGCATATTCAAAAAAATAGTTTGGGGGACAAGACCATTAGTGAAAGTCACCAATTAGGTGACCTGTGTTCTGCAGTCAAGTTTGTACATTTAACTAATTAGTCTTCAGTCTTTGCCTCTTTCTCCTTAGTGTGTAAGTGTTAAGTTTTAAGTTGTTGCATGAACCTTTGACAATCATGGTAATCATGTTCAGATTCATGGTTGCTTGATAGTCACTTTGAAAAATCTTGAGTTTGGAGCACTCAATGAATCTTTGAATCCTGTGAGAGGTTCAAAAACTCTTGTCAAATTTCAAAACTACAATCAATTGTGATATGTCAGTTCACCTTTTCAGGCAAAAAATCAAATAGGAGAATTAAAAGCATTTTTCATTCTTTGACTCCTTTTTCTTATTTTCTTTGTAGAGCTTCCACAGAAAGAGATTCCCCTCACAAGTGAACAGGAACTTGCACTATTGACAGATTATGTGTCATTTTTAGAAAATTAACTTAAACTTGAAAAGCAGTGATACATTTTAAATATAACTTGTATCATCTGAGAACTATCATTCTAAATGTAAATAACTTCATTAAGACCAAAGTTTGTTGTAGTTTACAGACTCAAAGATGACTTTGTATCCAGTAAGAAAATGTAGGCAACATGCTTACACATGAAGGTAGCAATAATGGCCTTGGTCACTGGAGAGTCTCTGTGTCTCAGTGTTAGAATATGGGAGTGTGGGATTTGCAAAGACCAAAAACAGGAAAATGAAGATACACAAGAAGTCAGTCATACAACATAAGCCAACTAAATGATAGACGAGTCTTAGGCAATCACCAATCAGTTACAATACAAACTAAATATGTGGGACACAAGCCACAAACTTTTTGCTATTACCAATTTACAACACTTGCTATCAACAATCACCAACAACATCAATGGCAATAATTTTTGGAGAAAAAAATTGGCCTGTCCAGGATCAATTACAAATAAAAATTGTGTTGGACTGTTGGGGTGAACTAACTCGAACACCACAAACAGACGGGAGGCACCAAGAGTCTGATCAAGAACTTATTTTTTTAACGGGCGACTGTCACTCTTTTCTTAATGACTCTTTCAGCCCGAGCCTTAGTACACTCTTTAAAATCCTATTGGTAGGCATGTGTGGGCTTACCAGACAAGTGACCTTGCCAGATTAAACATATTTTTAGAACACCAACCCGAACAATTTCAACAGACTTTCGAAATCAGAGAACAACAAAATACTCGAGAAACAATTGACTTCAATAACTAAAAACCTAAACAAGATCTCCAGTGGAGCACTCTAAGCAAGGTGAATAGATAATCCTAAACATACTGTGTTTGGGATTGTCTGCTTGCGGACCTCCAGTGGCAATTATTGTCCGAGAACAAAGCCCCATCATGATGGTCCAGGTAAAATCACTTGGAAAGCAAAACTACATATATTGTGTGGTCCTGCATCACATTATCAAACAAGGCTAGCAAGACTCGAGATTATCTAACAGGCTGAAACAATTCCCAAATGCTTAACCAAAACATTTGTAATTTCAGCAGTTCATATAAATTTACACGAAGTGACGTTTGAAGAGTGTTCCACCTGTTGTCAGTTAATATTTAAAAAAAAAAAAAACGGAAAAATGTATTCCCTCTATTAATTTAGCAGAATGTAAATTAGCCATTAGGTTTTTTCGGCATGGTGAGAACGCTGGACATTTTCATTAATTTCATTACTAAACAACAAATGTCAATTTTAACTAGATGCATAACTGCGTGAACTCGGGTTTACTTAGGGTGCGTTTAAATTAGCAATTTTTGTGGCGATTTTCAAAAATTTAATTAATTTTGTCTTACAGCTTTAGCTGAACATCTTATAAACTGAATTTTGTAATATCCTCCAGCGTTATGCAATTTTTGAATGATGTTGATGGTTGCAACAAGAGAAACAGTGCTATTTAGTTTTAGTACATTCAATTAGAGGCAGTTGACTCTCATTAAATAGCAAGAGGGAATAAATATATTTTGACCTTTTTGTGGGTTTAAAAATACATGTCATACAGAGAACTGAAAACCACATCAAAAACCCTGTGCATTCACTATTATTTCTTATAAGATTTTCGAGAAGTGATTTGCTGTCAACTGAATCAGACAATATTCCTTCACTGTAATCACTTTTAAGATCTAAACTTACTTCAGTTCCACTAACATCAACAGTTTTTGGCAAATCATCTAACGGTAAATACTTGTTCAAAGATGAATTTTCATATAATCTTTTGCCATACTGAATAACATTATATAAGGTTTGAATTCCAATAACTAAATGATTTTATTACAGAGTAGCAGAGTGAATAACCAGCCACAGCACAACTCAAATTGAACTTTCTGGTTTCACAGGCATGACTCCGAAAAAGGGTACTATTTTGAACTTTATTACTGTTAACCCCTTTCAATTCAAATATATCATTGTTATTTATACTCTGAAAATAATGTACTAAGTTATTCAGTGATGATACTTCAAGCAGCACACATGTACCTGGAGGATGGCTTCTACCATAAATATCCCTTGCATGAGAATCGAATATATTCAAGCCCACATTACCTTTACAATAGATAGCAACTGCAGTACATCCTATTGTCAAGACAAAATTGTTGAAATTTTTGGATACAAGTGATTGAAAGGCTCTATCTAAGGAGGTACAGTACTGATATCCTTCTATTGTAGCTTCTTGATGAATAGTACCAGTGTAGCTTTCACTGTATTGAAGTTCATAGTCAATCACATTTAAAAGTGTGGGTAATTCTGCCTGCACTAAAAATGATTGCCTGGTTAACTGAGACAAACTTGAATACAACTGATTTCCAGTATTCATTAGTGACACAAGATCAGTAGCAGAATTGATTCCTTGTTTGTTATTGTAAATCAAAGAGCATAAACTCATTGTAACACATTGATGTCCTGCATTCTGTTCAAATACCAATTCATTAGCATGGCTATATGGTGCCATTATTGTTTTGCTAGGGACAATGTACATTGGAGTAGGACCAGGGTTTTTCTCTATATCTGAACTCAGTTGAAATTTACAATAGTTTGATGCGTGTGTCTGACTCTTATAAAGACACATGGGTCTATTACAAGAAAACGTTGATGAGTACCTACTTGCTCTATACTTCAATTTAATTATCCTTTGATATACCCTTACAGAACAATTCAACAAATACTTCTTATCATGTTTTGTAACTTTATTTAATCTTACCCTCTTCGTATTAAGCTTACAATCATTTTTTGTAACTCTTCTAACCTTCACATAACGACGTGGCCAAGAAGACTTCGGTATGCTTGGACGAATACACTCGTAAACAAATTCCTTCAGTTTTCTGCCCTTTCTTCTGAGACGTTTCAGAATAGCTTCTGGTATTCTACTGGGTTCTCGATCACGTCTAAATACACGGTTCTGTTTACATGTAAACATAATATGAGATAACTCGTTTGATATAGCAGGTTTCGCTTGATATTTCTCAATAAAAGGTTCAGTCGTAAAGGATCGCTCGTAAATTGATCTCTCGTAAAGTTCGAGGACCGACCCGTTCCAAAAACGCTCCACAAGTTTTAGTGTGGGTCTACTGCGAACGGTGTGTGACTTTGTATGTACATTGGGCGTAATAGCCATCGAATTTCTTTCCCGTGCATCAGGCAAGGAATTGTCCACAAAGGCAGCCATGCTCTCTAGATAGCTCTCTAAGGTTCATTCTAGGCATGCGCTAACACTTCACGCTTGCGCTGCAGTGGAACTGCGTTTTGTGACTGAACGCAAAAAAAAAAAAAAAAAAAAAAAAAGGAGCCGAATTTATACCTCGGGCGTTTCCTTCGGAAAGCCCGAGTAAAAAATCTCTGACGGGGTCTTGAAGTTGAGTTGAAGGATGACTTATTTACGAATGCCTTATTGCTACTTCGCGTTTGAAAATCCCGGCTTAAGGCTGGCTGAATTCAAATTGTCAATCGTATTAATTGTTCTTGGCACTGGCCTTCTGCTAGAACGGTTTAATACAAAGAAAAAGGATTTTTTTCGTAGAAAAAAAGAAATTTAAGCAGAAGAGGTTGAAAAGTACCAAATTTGTCTTTGTTTTCTATATCATTTTTAAATGATTCAGAAGAAAGAACTCTCAAAGAGCCTAAAAGGTTTTGGAACGTTCTTTTGGAACACTCCTAAATACCGTCAAACTACTTACTGTGACACTTTTATTCAGGGACAATCAAACAATCAGAGTATGTTGAATATGTAGGATCAAGGGAAAAATTGCACTTCTTAACGAGCTTTATTACGTCAATCGTCTATCTTCATAAATGATGAAGAGCGCTTCGTAACTCTTCATGATATTTAAGATGGTCTTTTGTAACGTTGACTGGACGAAAAATACTTTACCTCGTTCCTTAGTACTCGAGAGAAAGTGATGCATCTTTGAAACTTAAGGAAAATTTTGAGGGGGGTGGGGCTTTATTCACCCAATAACTGTATCCTAGCCTTTTTTTATAGGTACTTAGTTGTTATTAGGATAGTTAGCTTTCGACGTCTTCTTCCACCGCGCGAATTAAGGATAATCAAGTTATTTCTCAACAATTGTTCGTTGAGATGATTTAGAGCGGAGAAGCCTGGAAATAGTAAGATGTGTTTTTAGAAGCCTGGAAGCCTGGAAGTAGTAAGATGTGTTTTAAATAAGCCGAAAGTAGGAATCTTCCATTACTATCATCAGTCTGATGACAATTTAAGCCCAGTTTTCAAAAGCCGTTGACAAGAACCATTAAGTGTTCCATAGGTCTGCCAATTCACGTCCGAAAGAAGGTAAAGAGATTTTATTTACACTGTAGAAGTAAATTTCTCCTCTTCTGATGCATGAAGTGGGATGTGAATAAAATGTAAAATAATTCTAGCACCCTTGCTTGCCACGATGCAATGGGTTCTTTACATGTTGGCCAAAAATCCTGAGAAACGAAGATTCTTCGACGAGAAGTGCTCTCAGTGGTGGGAAATTCTACCTTTGCAACGCCGGAAACGCTCGCTCGTATACCATATCTGAAGGCATGGTTACTCGAGACCCTCCGCCTATACCTTGTTCTCTCCGCTATCCCGCGAAGACCGAAAGAAGACACAATATTAGGGGACTACCATATCCCTGGGGGCACTGCTCAAGTTGAGTTCCTTGTTCACCAAATGGGGTGAGATGAGAGTATTTTTGAAGATACCAGAGCGTTTAAACCGGAGGGATGGTTGCGAAACAAAGATACCGCTTTGATCGAATCAGCAGAAGCTTTTGCTTCTCTTCCGTTGGGATTCGGAACACGTATGTGCCTCGGTCGACGTATTGCCGAGTTAGAGTTTCATCTGCTGATGGCCAGAATCGTATAGCAGTTTGACATCTCTTACCCACCGTGGTAAGGAGCCGTTCATGAGAGGGGTCACCATTCCTGACAGACCTGTTAGAGTGCAGTTTGTTGACAGAAAATGAGTCAGGTTTTCATGTTGCCGCGTTCACACTGCATTGCAACACTGTTTTGAGCTGAAAGTGGGACAAATTCTGATGACAATTGCAACTCGTTTAAACAATCCACACCTATTGGATCGAAGGTATTCAATAAGTCACATTTTATAAGCCAGTTTGAACCATTTCAGCTATCCCCTACATCTGATGAATAATTGTGTTATTAATCTTCAGAATTATTCAGTGGTGTTACTTGAAGGTCACATCTTCTCGTTAATAATTTTTTGCATTTTTATCAAAAGTTCGCTCGGTAATATATTTGCTTCGGTGTTCTGAAATACTAAAAAAGTTATCTTGCTAAACTGTATATATATGTATATATTTGTGTATTTCAATACATTTCAACGGTCTTAGGAACTATTTTTCTCGCATGCAAATTTTTATAGTATACAAATTTATTTGGTATTCTTTCAGTTTTCATTGAACATTTATTGTCTTATAAGTCACAGATATGGCACAATAGTAGCAGACGAAAAATCTGTTGAGTTTTTTTAGTCAACAAAATGGAATCCCCTACCTAAATTGCCCTTTGATAATAAAGTAACCTTTTTGTGACGTTCAGTTGATTAAACGGAGCGAAATAGTAGCAGCAGAGGGAAAGTGAAGGATAACGAGGATACAAAAGTATCTATAAGCATACAAGAGTCTGTGTGAGGATACAACAGTATCTACACATAGGGCTATCGATTAACTTTTACACCCTAAGATCAGTACGTATATTCTTCAGACTGTTTTCTATACATTTCCTAAGGTGCTGACAAGGAGATTTTGCTTAATAATCAAGAGCTCTTGTGCTTGTTGATCATTTTCATTATTCTTATGACCTCGATGTTTGATTCAGTAGTCGGATACTGTGAGGAGAAATTAGATGCTAGTCACTCCCAGGGGTTAAAGGGTTAAATTGATAAAACTACTGGGGTTTCTATGAGAATACAAGGGTTTGTATTACTGTACGATTAGTATAAAGTATTCCCCTTTTTTTTATTGTGTTTATTTTGGCATGTTAAACCACAATATTTTTTTTCAAAAGCCTTGCAAGAAATTTCCAAAAATTTAAGCTCAGAACAAACTTCTTTTCCAAGTTACACATTTGTTTAAAAGTCTCTTGAACTGACTGACTAATCGCCTTTGAAAAAGGATTAAAAATTTTCTTTCCTCGAAGAACTAATCTTTGTTCGAAACCTAAAAATTGTCACACTTGCTTGGGTTGTTTACTGAACTAAAAACTTAAAAAATAAATTGGAGTTTTTAACTTCGGAACTCCTATAAAGAGATAACACTATACGCTGTCTTGTTTCAGATTAAAAAACTTAGATGTCTGATAAGCATTTTATGGAAATGCTCTCCTCTGTGTATTGATCCGAGTTTTCCTTCACGTATGGTGTCCTTTTTCTACAGGCTAGTAGTTAAATAGTTCTGAGCTTAACTAAGTTCAGTTCATTCTGCTACAGAAGTTTTTATCAAAGTTGTGGCTCTTAAGGTGCGCTAGGCACCGGCCAACTTCCAAAATCAAATGTCACGTTGTCGCCCATGATCATAAATGGCGCCCATTGAGAAACTTTATCAAAGTCGTTATTTCTCATCCACTTCCTGGCCTTGTGGAGAGATTCACTTGCGCTTTCACCGCGGTACAAATGTTTGTAGAAACAAGTCATGAACTGCTCTGTAGCTGTGTCATCCAAGGCCCATCGTGCTGCTAACACTGAACGAGCTCCGGATCCTAAGAATGCTCGGGCAATTCCAATAACTCCCTCGGTTCTAATCTGTCCACGAGCACTGTGACAACAACTAAGCACCACTAGTTTAGCTCGCAACCGAGTTTTTGAAATATCTGCCATCGTCAAAAGATAATCTTCTTCGCGAGGAAAAGGTGGGTGTAGGGTAAGGTGCATAGGAGAAAGAAAAATCTCCCCTCTTTCAGAATCTCCATGCGCAGCAATGTGTATGAGGCTCACTGAATTTATCGCTTGGAGTACAGAATGCTTTGTAGCGGACTCTCCTGTCAAAGGCGTTACGCCAAGAAGTGTTCCAATCATCTCTGCTTCCTTTCTTGCACACGGCAATGGTGTCATATTTCTGCACTGTCCCTTGTAAATCACCTTTCCAACCACAGGGTCACCCACTATCAGAGCCCCGGTCTGACTGTGATGGTCTGGAGGACTGTCTTGCACAAGCTTTAGAGTCGAGAGAGAGGGAACCAGCCGAATCCTGCATGTCTCTGATAAATACTTTCCTCCTTCGTCAGCTAAGGCTGCAAATGGCACTTGGTACACACAGGAATCAGGGACAATTATGATCTCGGGCTGCTTTAGTAAACTGGCCACAGGAGCAACGATTATCTTGTAACACAAGTGAAGACTTGTTTTGAAATCTTCGGTATCATAGTAATGCAGCCCTGATCGGTTGTTGCGCTGAAGTGACATCAGTTCTTTAAAAAACTCATCTAATTCAGGGACTATTCCGGTCACCTTGTTTGGGTCCAGGTTCACTTTCTTTTCTGAAAAAAGAATAGCTCCCGTTGCTTTTATTATCCAAAACCGTACCTCATCTCCGCCAACCGAAATGTACAGGCATGCACAGTCTGCTTCTTTTCTGATGATCCCTTGAATGCCACACCAAGATTGTGGATCGCTTGAGATCTGCTCTTGAACAGAGTACTGAGCTGTCATCAAGTCGACCAGGCATCTTGCCCTTCTCAGCTCTTCGACGTAAAGGGCGTCTTCAGGCTTTCCAGTGGAAGAAAGCAACCTGCTGAACCACTTGTAGGGAAAGCTGCCATACTTTTCTAAAAGGGATATTTGAAACTCGTCGTTTTCTTTAAGATAACCTCTCAAAGTTTCGAACTTTTGGATGCCTTGAAAAAGATACGAAGAAGCCTCTTCAAGATGACCTTGCAACGCCATTAACGCCGATAGATTACAAAGGCAGCGAAACTCGTTCAAGTTGTGTCCAATATCCCTACTTAGTAGAAGAGCTTCCTTAAGGTATCCTTCAGCTATGTCATTTTTACCAAGAGATTGGTAACAAAATCCTAAATTGTTGTAGCAGACTACTACGTTTTCTCTATCACCGATGTCTATGACACTTGTAAGGGCTTTCTCGCAATATTCTTGAGCCTTGTCATATTCACCACGCTTACAACAAATTGTACCTATGTTTGTGTAGTCTGCTGCTTCTCCACTTCTGTCATCGACACCCTTTCTAACGTCCATTCCTTTCTTTAGATACTTGTCAGCCTCTCCATACATGCCTAGTGAGAGAAACAAACATGTGAGGTTTCTGTAGCTTGTTGCTTCTCCATTCCTGTCACCAATTTCTATTTTGATAGCGAGTGCTTTCTCCTGATATTCTCGGGCCTTGTCATATTGACCGAGTGATTGGAACAAAGTTCCTAGGTTTCCGTAGCTTGTTGCTTCTCCATGCCTGTCACCAATTTCTATTTTGATAGCGAGTGCTTTCTCATGATATTCTCGGGCCTTGTCATATTGACCGAGTGATTGGAACAAAGTTCCTAGGTTTCCGTAGCTTGTTGCTTCTCCATCCCTGTCACCAATTTCTATTCTGATTGCGAGTGCTTTCTCCTGATATTCTCGGGCCTTGTCATATTGACCGAGTGATTGGAACAAAGTTCCTAGGTTTCCGTAGCTTGATGCCTCTCCATTCCTGTCACCAATTTCTTTTTTGATAGCGAGTGCTTTCTCCTGATATTCTCGGGCCTTGTCATATTGACCGAGTGATTGGAACAAAGTTCCTAGGTTTCCGTAGCTTGTTGCTTCTCCATCCCTGTCACCAATTTCTATTCTGATTGCGAATGCTTTCTCCTGATATTCTCGGGCCTTGTCATATTGACCGAGTGATTGGAACAAAGTTCCTAGGTTTCCGTAGCTTGTTGCTTCTCCATGCCTGTCACCAATTTCTATTTTGATAGCGAGTGCTTTCTCATGATATTCTCGGGCCTTGTCATATTGACCGAGTGATTGGAACAAAGTTCCTAGGTTTCCGTAGCTTGATGCTTCTCCATTCCTGTCACCAATTTCTATTTTGATAGCGAGTGCTTTCTCCTGATATTCTCGGGCCTTGTCATATTGACCGAGTGATTGGAACAAAGTTCCTAGGTTTCCGTAGCTTGTTGCTTCTCCATCCCTGTCACCAATTTCTATTTTGATAGCGAGTGCTTTCTCATGATATTCTCGGGCCTTGTCATATTGACCGAGTGATTGGAACAAAGTTCCTAGGTTTCCGTAGCTTGTTGCTTCTCCATCCCTGTCACCAATTTCTATTCTGATTGCGAATGCTTTCTCCTGATATTCTCGGGTCTTGTTATATTGACCGAGTGATTGGAACAAAGTTCCTAGGTTTCCGTAGCTTGATGCTTCTCCATCCCTGTCACCAATTTCTATTTTGATAGCGAGTGCTTTCTCATGATATTCTCGGGCCTTGTCATATTGACCGAGTGATTGGAACAAAGTTCCTAGGTTTCCGTAGCTTCTTGCTTCTCCATCCCTGTCACCAATTTCTATTTTGATAGCGAGTGCTTTCTCATGATATTCTCGGGCCTTGTCATATTGACCGAGTGATTGGAACAAAGTTCCAAGGTTTCCGTAGCTTGTTGCTTCTCCATCCCTGTCACCAATTTCTATTTTGATTGCGAGTGCTTTCTCCTGATATTCTCGGGCCTTGTCATATTGACCGAGTGATTGGAACAAAGTTCCTAGGTTTCCGTAGCTTGATGCTTCTCTATCCCTGTCACCAATTTCTATTTTAATAGTGAGTGCTTTCTCCTGATATTCTCGGGCCTTGTCATATTGACCGAGTGATTGGAACAAAGTTCCTAGGTTTCCGTAGCTTGTTGCTTCTCCATCCCTGTCACCAATTTCTATTTTGATAGCGAGTGCTTTCTCTTGATATTCTCGGGCCTTGTCATATTGACCGAGTGATTGGAACAAAGTTCCTAGGTTTCCGTAGCTTGTTGCTTCTCCATCCCTGTCGCCAATTTCTATTTTGATAGCGAGTGCTTTCTCCTGATATTCTCGGGCCTTGTCATATTGACCGAGTGATTGGAACAAAGTTCCTAGGTTTCCGTAGCTTGTTGCTTCTCCATCCCTGTCACCAATTTCTATTTTGATAGCGAGTGCTTTCTCATGATATTCTCGGGCCTTGTCATATTGGCCGAGTGATTGGAACAAAGTTCCCAGGTTTCCGTAGCTTGATGCTTCTCTATCCCTGTCACCAATTTCTATTTTAATAGCGAGTGCTTTCTCATGATATTCTCGGGCCTTGTCATATTGACCGAGTGATTGGAACAAAGTTCCTAGGTTTCCGTAGCTTGTTGCTTCTCCATCCCTGTCACCAATTTCTATTTTGAGAGCGAGTGCTTTCTCATGATATTCTCGGGCCTTGTCATATTGACCGAGTGATTGGAACAAAGTTCCTAGGTTTCCGTAGCTTGTTGCTTCTCCATCCCTGTCGCCAATTTCTATTTTGATAGCGAGTGCTTTCTCCTGATATTCTCGGGACTTGTCATATTGACCGAGTGATTGGAACAAAGTTCCTAGGTTTCCGTAGCTTGTTGCTTCTCCATCCCTGTCACCAATTTCTATTCTGATTGCGAGTGCTTTCTCATGATATTCTCGGGCCTTGTCATATTGACCGAGTGATTGGAACAAAGTTCCTAGGTTTCCGTAGCTTGTTGCTTCTCCATCCCTGTCACCAATTTCTATTTTGATAGCGAGTGCTTTCTCATGATATTCTCGGGCCTTGTCATATTGACCGAGTGATTGGAACAAAGTTCCTAGGTTTCCGTAGCTTGTTGCTTCTCCATCCCTGTCACCAATTTCTTTTTTGATTGCGAGTGCTTTCTCCTGATATTCTCGGGCCTTGTCATATTGACCGAGTGATTGGAACAAAGTTCCTAGGTTTCCGTAGCTTGATGCTTCTCTATCCCTGTCACCAATTTCTATTTTGATAGCGAGTGCTTTCTCATGATATTCTCGGGCCTTGTCATATTGACCGAGTGATTGGAACAAAGTCCCTAGGTTTCCGTAGCTTGTTGCTTCTCCATCCCTGTCACCAATTTCTATTTTGATAGCGAGTGCTTTCTCCTTATAATCTCGGGCCTTGTCATATTGACCGAGTGATTGGAACAAAGTTCCTAGGTTTCCGTAGCTTGATGCTTCTCCATTCCTGTCACCAATTTCTTTTTTGATAGCGAGTGCTTTCTCCTGATATTCTCGGGCCTTGTCATATTGACCGAGTGATTGGAACAAAGTTCCTAGGTTTCCGTAGCTTGTTGCTTCTCCATCCCTGTCACCAATTTCTATTGTGATAGCGAGTGCTTTCTCCTGATATTCTCGGGCCTTGTCATATTGACCGAGTGATCGGAACAAAGTTCCTAGGTTTCTGTAGCTTGTTGCTTTTCCATTCCTGTCACCAATTTCTATTTTGATAGCGAGTGCTTTCTCTTGATATTCTCGGGCCTTGTCATATTGACCGAGTGATTGGAACAAAGTTCCTAGGTTTCCGTAGCTTGTTGCTTCTCCATCCCTGTCACCAATTTCTATTCTGATTGCGAGTGCTTTCTCCTGATATTCTCGGGCCTTGTCATATTGACCGAGTGATTGGAACAAAGTTCCTAGGTTTCCGTAGCTTGATGCTTCTCTATCCCTGTCACCAATTTCTATTTTGATAGCGAGTGCTTTCTCATGATATTCTCGGGCCTTGTCATATTGACCGAGTGATTGGAACAAAGTCCCTAGGTTTCCGTAGCTTGTTGCTTCTCCATCCCTGTCACCAATTTCTATTTTGATAGCGAGTGCTTTCTCCTTATAATCTCGGGCCTTGTCATATTGACCGAGTGATTGGAACAAAGTTCCTAGGTTTCCGTAGCTTGATGCTTCTCCATTCCTGTCACCAATTTCTTTTTTGATAGCGAGTGCTTTCTCCTGATATTCTCGGGCCTTGTCATATTGACCGAGTGATTGGAACAAAGTTCCTAGGTTTCCGTAGCTTGTTGCTTCTCCATCCCTGTCACCAATTTCTATTTTGATAGCGAGTGCTTTCTCCTTATAATCTCGGGCCTTGTCATATTGACCGAGTGATTGGAACAAAGTTCCTAGGTTTCCGTAGCTTGATGCTTCTCCATTCCTGTCACCAATTTCTTTTTTGATAGCGAGTGCTTTCTCCTGATATTCTCGGGCCTTGTCATATTGACCGAGTGATTGGAACAAAGTTCCTAGGTTTCCGTAGCTTGTTGCTTCTCCATCCCTGTCACCAATTTCTATTTTGATAGCGAGTGCTTTCTCCTGATATTCTCGGGCCTTGTCATATTGACCGAGTGATTGGAACAAAGTTCCTAGGTTTCCGTAGCTTGTTGCTTCTCCATCCCTGTCACCAATTTCTATTTTGATAGCGAGTGCTTTCTCCTGATATTCTCGGGCCTTGTCATATTGACCGAGTGATTGGAACAAAGTTCCTAGGTTTCCGTAGCTTGTTGCTTCTCCATCCCTGTCACCAATTTCTATTTTGATAGCGAGTGCTTTCTCTTGATATTCTCGGGCCTTGTCATATTGACCGAGTGATTGGAACAAAGTTCCTAGGTTTCCGTAGCTTGTTGCTTCTCCATCCCTGTCACCAATTTCTATTTTGATTGCGAGTGCTTTCTCCTGATATTCTCGGGCCTTGTCATATTGACCGAGTGATCGGAACAAAGTTCCTAGGTTTCCGTAGCTTGTTGCTTCTCCATTCCTGTCACCAATTTCTATTTTGATAGCGAGTGCTTTCTCTTGATATTCTCGGGCCTTGTCATATTGACCGAGTGATTGGAACAAAGTTCCTAGGTTTCCGTAGCTTGTTGCTTCTCCATACCTGTCACCAATTTCTATTCTGATAGTGAGTGCTTTCTCTTGATATTCTCGGGCCTTCTCATATTGACTTTGCAATTGCAACATTAATCCGAGTTGTGCATAACTTAGTGCCTGGCGATGTGTGTTTTCCATCGTTTTCATGATGTTGATTGCTGATTTGTAAACCTCGAGGGCCTGCAACACGCGACCAGTTTTGCGAAGGAACTCGGCGACTACTATACCTATGGATATAGCTGATATAGCTTCTTTTAAGTTGTACATCTTGACCTTGAAAATAGAAGAAAAAATCCATGGTGAAATGTCGGGAATTTATCAAAATTTTTATTTTTTTGTCTCGTATGCCAATCTGGCTTAGTCTCTCTTTCGAAGTCAATATTTCTCCACTGAATGGGCGATCGCCCAAATTTCGGACAAAAATTTTGTTCCCTTTCATAAACTGCAAATGTAATGAGCGTAAAGTAAATAGACATTGTTTCTTTTCGCCATAAAAATGATAAGTTATCCGTTGTGTTCTGGCAACGGCTAACTTATAGCCACCCCACGTGTCTACCCCAATTATCCATTACTATTGGAAAGTGAAACTTCCGATACCAAAATTTATATACATTCATGATATCTTCCTGAGCCAGCCATTCTAATATTTAGGAATAGCATTGGAGGTTATTTTTATGACTGGCGAAAAGTTTAATTTTTTCACATGTTTTTTCCTTTCGGGATAAAACGTCAATACTCTTTTGTGCCGTATTATTTTCAATTTTGGATTTTATAGCGTCAATCAAAACTAAGGAGATCGCCCAGCGCAATCTTCCGCTTAGTGTTAGAGACAAATTTAATTTTCAAATCGTTTCCAGTTCTGCTGTATTCTGCCAACCACCAGTTAACGGTCTATACATCACGGATCAGTTTAGAATCAAAAACCCAATTCCTTAAAAAGTTTATAAGTTCCTTTTTTCACCGTGTTTGCTAAATATCTTTGATCACAGTTCTCATTTTTAACTCGTGAATTATTACGCGCATGCGCAAGAGCGAGTTGTAGATATGATGTAGTGAACTGATGGCACTCGCCCGCTCGCTCGCTCGATTGGTCGATTCCTGTAAACTTTTTTTCGATTTTAGGCTTTGAGTGCATTTGATAGTTTTTTGGCGAGTGATAAACAAACGAAATGGCGACCTTTGTTGCTAAGAATAGTGGTGGGGTGAAAAAGAAGCCAATGATGATCTTAAAAGACTTTATTTTTTTTTCATTTTAGTTTCAACAAGCTGCACCAGCGACTGGTAGGCGTGCGAGGATTCACACTGAAATAAGAGAACAACCTTCGTTTTTCATAAAATGTTAATTTACAATCCTTGAACTTGAAAACAATCCGAAGATTCATTAAAAATATCACTTACTCCGAAGCGCTCGGAGTTTACAGGTGTTCTAAAGGTTTTTCTGTTATGGCGTCAGATTGGGGACAAAATCGATCATTACACATCGCATCTTGTGTTTTTTCTGTGTGAAGCAACAGAAGGTGCCGGCGACTGACGAAACTACAGGTTAACACGAAAATCAAGTAACACCTAAACAAATAATTTTGGCTACCGAATTTTAGTGAATTTTTAAAGAACAATTTTCTTTTAAGTTTCAAGACAATTTGAAGATTCAAAAGAAGTATTACGTACTAAAATGCGAAAGTTACACACCACAAAATTGATAAATAGGCCTGAAATGAAATTCTATCTTGTTCTTAATTAAACGTTGCCTAACACGTGACCAAAATCTACCCAGGCGGAAATCCAAATGAAATGACGGTGGCAGTTTGGGCTTAGTTACATCACTTAAAACTCGTTCCCGTTTGTCTCATTTGATAAAGAGGGAATCATTAATGTTTTCATTAAGACAGTATTGCCTTGATTTTCCAATATTTAAAATGATAGACAGTAAATTTTACTTTTCACCCACATTTACTTCCAACCTTTTCTTTTGAACCAGAAACAAAAATGACATATGTTTAAAACACACGACATCATTCACCCTTGTCAAATGCAATAGCATGATCATTTCAGTTGTAATGCCTTCTTATCCCAACGTTACTTCATTTGTTTCTTTGCTACATGTCTTAATAATAATCGCATTTCCTTGCAACAAGTTCGCGTTTCTAGAAATTAAATAATAAAGTAAGTTTCCTTTGATCTGCTTCCTAAATTAAAAATTTATTATGACTCACAGGTTTTGCATGTGTTCGGAGAATGTTATCCATATTAGCTACCTCTGAATGAAGATCCTGTACTCTATTGCGTGTTTGTTATAATTGTCCGTGCATCATCAATATGCACTTTATTTGATGATCTTGCATTTTGATTGTGTAAATCCTTGAAATAAGTGCATTATTTGTCGATGTTTTTGGAAAAGTATTATAAGATATCGAAATATAAACAATAGTATTTTTTCCTTTAAATATCTCATTCAATGTAAGAAGCCATAGCTTCTTTTCAAAGGGAGGGGGGGGACAATGATATTTCTATATGCACTTTATGTTGTTATTCTTATGATAAGTTTTTTGAAGCTTTCATAACGATACTAGTGTTGTTTGGATTTCTAAAACAGTCAGCATTGATGCGAATTTCCTTTTGGAACGTTCCTTATTCATTTTAATGATGGCAAAGGGACTTGTATAAGATCGTCCGAAGGAAGTCAACTTTTTCCTGAAAAAGTAGAAAAACTCCATGGTAAATAGTCGGTAATTTACCAAAATTATTTTTTTGTCTCTTGTCACGCCATTAAACTGAAAGTAAACGGACAGAATCGGCATAAAGCCAAGAACCGTCGAGAAAATTTATACCAATCTGTCAAAGTCTTTCTTTCGGAGTCAGTTATTTTCTACTGAAAAGGCCATCGCCCAAATTTCGGACAAAAATTGATGGGGCGTTGTTCGTGGGGGCCAGTTTTGTTCCTTTCCATAGACTACAAATGAAATGACCGTAAAGTAAATAAGTATTGTTTCTTTTCGACATAAAAATGATAAGTTACCCGTTGCGTTCCGGCAAAGAATTATTTGATGACTCAGGAGAAAAACAATCACTCGATACCAAAATTTTTATAAGTTTATGATATTTTCCTCAGCCAGCCATTTTAATATTTAGGAGTGGCATTGGAGGTCGTGTTGATATCTGGCGAAAAGTTTAATTTTTCACAAGTTTTTTCCTTTCGGGGTAAAACGTCACTACCCTTGTATGCCGTAACATCTTTAATTGTAGATTTTATAGCGTCACGCGTAAACTAAGGATGTCGCTGGCGCAATCTTCCGTTTAGTCAGTAGAAACAAATTCAAATCGTTTCCAGTTCTGCTGTATTTGCTGTTAACGGCCTGTACATAACTGATCGTTTTAGAAAAGAAAACCCCAATTCCTCAAAATATTATCTGAGAGTGTATAAGTTTATGTTTTCACTATCTGTGTTGAATGTCTTTGATCACAGTTTTCATTTTTCCTTCAAGATATTAGAAATTGGTGACAACAGCTTTACCTACTCAGACTACTCAGGAGGGAGAGGATCTTCGGTTGCTTGTAACTCAGCTCCCCCAGCAGTAATGATAATGAAACATCATGTTTTGCTCCTGAATCCTCGTTAGATGCTACTATAAAACTCCTCTCCATCCCTCTCCTCGTTAAAAAAAATATACCCACCCCAATTATCCATTACTATTGGAAAGTGAAACTTCCGAAAAATTCCGAGTAGTCAGGAGTAGCTGACATCCGAATGAAAAATCATTCGTTCTTTGAAGGAAGTTCCGATGAGATTCAGGAAAAGAATCTGTGGAAAAAACTTAACCTATTCAGGTAAAAGGCTTTTCAAGAATTGAAAAGTACTGAACAAGCTACGGAAACCTAGCAACTTTGTTTCGATCACTTGGTCAATACGACAAGGCCCGAGAATATCACGAGAAATAAAATTTTCAACTTTTCATAATTCAGCTAATCGCCCGGTGCACTACTTTTCAAGTTTAAATCGCTTGCCCGAATAAAGAGAATGTGTAAACTCAAATATATGACCGATGTTGTACATTCTTAGGAAAATTCCTCTTGGTAAGAGTGGTTCAGGTTCATTATTCATCTTTCCCTCCCCTCCCTAAAAGAGGTATCATTTGTTGATCATCTCTTAAATGAAGCCAAGCGAGATCCTCTCGATCATGACATCGCTTGATTGTTACAATATTTCCGTCTTATTTAGATTAACACCCTTAAGAGATAAACGAAGATAGCACTGTGTTGTCTTTTAAGGGTACAACACTTATCAACCCGGCCGTTCCTCTTATTTACCAACTTAGTCTTCGATGACGCAGATCGCAGTAACTGGAAAATGAACAGCTCGTGAAGAGATAGTCATCGAGTACAAATAGCTTACCGGTTCAAGACAGAAGCTCCAATTCAGTACTGTAACGAGTCTTGTTTGTAATTTTGGGTTACAAATCCAACGGTTCTTGCAAACAATATATACTGAGACCGGATGTTATCTGCAACAAAAGTGAATTGTTTCATTTTTGCATGCTCACATCCGTCATCGGTAAAAAAGTTAGACTTACAAAACCGAAATATATTTTCATCAGATGGCGCTTCAAAAGAAGGATGACAAATATTCCGCGTCTCTCCTTATCTTTCCTTAATTGGAAAGAACAAAATAAATTTCATTTAAGATTTTTTAATGGACATTCGGAATTCGTATTTTTCACATAACGGTTGGAATTCTGCGCTAGGTTAGTGCGTTAGTAGATGGCCCTTCGGCTAACTCAGAGTATGTCAGAATTTAATCTTCAGAGAAGGTAGCTTGAAAGAAATCATCATGTCCAGTGTCGGTTAAAATACCAGTTCATCCGTCGAATTTAGTCAATGTTTAGTCGGTCTAGGTGGGGCTAAAAACGTTTAACCAACTTTGACGTTTAGGAATTTCTTTCGATTTCTATCGCACATGTTAGAATTCTCTTCCGCCAAGTCATTTATCACATCATTCATAACAGGACGAGGTTTGAAGCAGTTTTAAAAACCGATGTTCTAATCATGATGGAAGTGAATCAGGTGTTTTCACAGACAGTACTTACCACAATCTGTAGCCTGTTTCGAAAATAACTTTAACCATCTCTTTTCTTCCTTAAAGTTTTTTCCAACACACGTCATACGTCAGTCATATCAAGCAGTCAATAAAATGTGGTTGCGTGTTCCTGTTCGACTGTAGGTTCCATAGTCGTTCTCTCCCCCAGGCCCGCTGAACGTAACTGCCAAACGTAAGCTTCAGTGGAAAAGGTCCTTTAAGTATTATCAATTACCCTTTGTCCGCTTGTCGTTGGCCGATTTGCGTAGGATTTTTATCAGACCAAGCGCAGGGCAATCTTTTATTTGTGGAGTGTTACTGTAATGTATGTACCGAGCGCCTTTTCACCGACAAACCCTTGGCGTGGAAACTGTGAGGAACTATCCAACATGAACAGCAATTTTGCTAGCGTGACAGCCGATTATGCAAATTAGTTCATTGAGCAAACTCCGACCGTTTTATATAAGCAGCTTAATAAATCTTAGATTTAAACCATTTTAAGCTTAAAAGATAGTAGGGAAGAACCTTTAGACCACACCGATTGATACTCTAAACATTCTAAAAGGCCAAAATTTGACAAATTTTACTATCTCGTGACGATGACGTCAACAACAACGTATCGAATATCATAATTTGATTAACGCTCTGTCAACATTTAAGTGGTAAACTCTTTTTTAATAATTTGGATTCTTTTATTTCATATTTGAGTTCTGACAGCATGCGCTACTCAAAACTGTATAAACGTTTCAACACCAAACTGCGGAATTTATTTAGTACAACTGACGATAACAGCACACACTGAAATACACCGTGACCAGTGACTCTGTCACGTCATTCAATCGCGTACTTATCCTGAATATTACTTCTCAAGTGTAAATAAAGCAGCGATAACATCGTCTTTGGCTCGGAAATCTAGTCGTCGCTTGGCATGAAGAAATTGTCCTAGAACTAAGGGTGTCAATATGGCGCCCCCCGTATGTCAAGCTACAGTGTGATCCCGGGCGAGGCTCAGTCATACAAGGAGGAAGGGTTACCAAGCTGGTTTTTAATGGTCGTGGTAAAGGTGAATGTATACGCGGCTAAACTGAAATTATTGAAGCAAAGTGCGATTAAGTTTGAAGTGAATTGAAATGAAACTACAGTATATGTGCTTGGATTTTGCGTTGGACTTGTGGCCACCCGGTCATTTTGAGCTCGTATTTTTCGCTTCTCGGATCGGGCGTTCGGAAATGGAGTGGTCTTTTGCAATGTACGTAATAAACCTAGAAATGGAATAACTCGTAAAAATTGGTTCTTTTCAACATAGTAAGTGGTCAGACAGCAAGTGATACACTGTGGAAGTAAGGTGAGGTATTTTTATTGAGAATTTGACCGTACTTTTTATTCCTAACAGCGGTCGTAAATATTCCCATTTCCCTATAACTCTTATTTCGCAAGATGATCATCTCACAGCTGGAGCATGGGCTGCCTGTGGTTATACATCACTTTGTGATACTTACTAGATTCATCAATATTTTTATTAACTTCAACTTTGTCAGAAATATCTTAGTTGTGCAGCGGTGTAATTATATAGCCAAGGCAAAAACAAATCAGGGCAACAAGAGGGCCAGAAGGTTACTCCATGTTTAGTGCTATGAAATGGTTTGTATTGCACAAATGTCTCTGAAAAGTCAGTCCCAGACCAGACAGTGCTATGCTTGTGATGCAAGTGAAATTTTACATAAAATAGATATCTCTCTCATGGAAATTACTGGCAGAAATTAAATAGAACTCCTTAATTTTGCCATTTTGCAGGATTCACTCTTTGTGAACATTTAATTCCTATCACTTTACTCTGCAGCTGGCTTTAATCTCTGTATGGCTTCTCCCAAAGACCAGTTGTGGAAATTTCAATTGTTAAGTAAAAACTATTCACAACAAATGTGGTACAAAACCTGATTTGCTTCACTGTCACCTCCAGTTTTGGATCCTTTAGTAGGGGATATACAAATCTTGTTAATTCAGTAAGTTTCTCATAGTCTGAGGAAGACATTATAAATACTCTAATTGCATTTTTGTTATATGTACGGTTTGTCAGGTTCATCCTTAAGATTAGCAAAGATGTGTTTATGGTTTTCATAGTGATACTCATAGGTATCCTTTAATGCTTCCTGGAATTTTTCAGAATAGCAAGTTTTGACAACTTTAAAAGGTAGACAATGTGTGATGTCTTCCACTGATTCATACAGATCTGAGTTGGAATCTTCACTACAATTTAAGTCATCATAAGTGCATCATAACAAGCCAACTCAACAATTTGTTATGTATCCAAGATTCACCTACACAGTGGAGTACCTCGATAACAACAAAATCAGTTAACCTTAAGTTTTAGTAAACTCAAGCTACACATCTTGTGCATATAAATCAGTATAACTGAAAGGCACAAGCAAGGGAAATTTTAACTGGGAATTGTAAAAAATTTGTATTAACCTGAAATACCCAGTAGGTCTTTTTGGACAGCCCACTTCTTTTGTTTTCTTTGTTTTCTATGGATAAGCCTACAACTCATTCAGAGTTGAGGTAGATAATAGTTTCACTGGAAACTCTGTGGGAGAAAATGGCTCTTAAATTGATCAATGTAAAATCACTTGACTATGTCTTATTATTGTTGTTCTCACTGCAATCTTTTTTTTCTGGTGGTCACCTAACTTTGTGAACAGTGTATATATTTGCTGCCTAACTGCCTAACTGTTTATTTGTCACTCCACTTGGTGTGTGAAGCACTAGATAGTTACTGTATGTCTTGAAGTCCATGGATCTTCCTGAAATTTTCCACTTTTAACATTAAAAGTACCTGAAAATACCTATGAATGCTGTTACTTTTCTAGGTGTCTGGGGAGCATGTCATTTCTTCAGCTGAAGAATGTCAACCACCTTACTGTAAGCATATTGAAGAGAATGAGTACTTATTTGATGGGTGGGTTTTATGTTTCATTGCTATTAGCAGTGTTTAATTATTTCATAGTGCAAAATAGTTGAGTTTTCTACCTTTCAAACAACTTGTTGCTGTTACTGGGCTTACATGTTTTTCATTTCATGTTTCAGAAAGAAGAAAGTCAGCAAGGAAGTGCACAGAATGCAGTGCGATTGTACCTTAGATCCTGGTAAGGTAACGGCTTTGATGCATAGACTTCACCATATGCTGAATATGGTTATGGGCAATTTAGAACACATTACCTCATTTTATGAGATAAGCTGAGCATGACCTACCCTTTGCCTTTTAATGATATATAGATTCCATGTTTACATTGAGGTACAAAAATCAGTGACACACTCAGCTGTGCTTTGTGTGCCACTTTTTTTGTTCTTACCACATTTCAACATCATCTGTGGTCTCCTGGATCAATGTCACTATCTGAACAAATGCACTCCTACTCCTCCCCTAATTCAACCACAATCAGTTGATAACAAGTTAGGATTAATGTTGGGTTAGGGGAGGGGTAGGTGCTCTGTTGATCAGATACTGACATTGATCCAATTTTTTACTGTTGAACATATTGCAATGTTTTTTAACAGATGATCCATGTTTTAGTGGTTGTGGCAAAGACTGTCTGAACAGATTGTTGATGATAGAATGGTTGGTATTCTTTTCCTCTCTTGTTGGTTAATTTTGCCAAAAGTCTTCCTTCTCGCATCGTCTTTCATTGATCTCCAAATAGTAACAGCAGAAGTGCTTGCAGAGAGATGTGTAGCAATAAATGTTTCCAACAGGTTAGTGAAATTATCATTACAGGATTAAGATTGATGTTACTGAAATGGTAAGGGTTAGCTGTTGAAGCAACTGCCTCTTTAACAAAGATAATGGGTATTTTAACCCTTTAACTCCCAAGATCTGATTGTTCATTCTCTCCTCTAGCTGCTACACATTTCATTTTAAAGTAGTGAGGAGAATTTGGTGTGCAATCAATTTAACAAATTCTACCTGATAAGTTTGAGTATTCTCTTTACCTTTTGCTGGATGATATGTGAATATTATAGGAAGAAGTTACATCTTAATCACTTCTGGGAGTTAAATATGCTTTCATGAGAGATGATACTTATATGCTGATATCAGCCATGAGAGGATTTCAAATTTACGTACATATACAACACTTTTTGCAGGGCTGTAAAGTGAAAGTTGAAGTGTTTAAAACAGAGAAGAAAGGCTGGGAATTGAGAACTCTTGAAGATCTGGAATTGTAAGTTTATATTTTTACTTTTATCTTCAGGAAAGAAATGCTTTATTGTTACTCAATTTTGCAGGTCTGTAATTTTGTGTTTTCACCTTCCTTTTTTTTTTGGACCAATCACAGAGCAGAGTATAGCAAAAAAACAAAAACAATCCCCAATACTTATGTCACTCAATTAAAAACTGTAACTGTTGTCCAGGAATCAGTCTGGTATGGAGTACTGTGGAGAAGTCATGAACTACAAAGATTTCCAGGAAAGAGCAGAGTGTTATGATGGAGAAAACAGAAGACACCACTACTTCATGACATTGAGAGCTGATGAGGTAAGGACAGGAAATCTTAACCTTTTCCTAAGTAGAGACAATAACAGCACTGCTGTGATGAGTGATAGTAAATTGTTTTGTCACTTTAAGGCTTTTCAAACCCAGAATTGATAAACAGATCACTATACCGTACAGTAATGACATCTTAGTAAAAGTGAGCAGGATTTTCAAGAAGGGCTGGTGGTCTGTTAACCTAGTAGGCTACTTCATATGATTTTGCTCCTTTTCCTGAATGAAATGACAATGATTGGTTTCACTGAAATAACCTGATTATTACTTCAAAGTGCACAAATGCATTCTCTGAGACCCAAGTTTTACCATTTTTATGGAGGGAGGGGTGGGAGGAGGGTTGGTGTGTCCCTAGACCCCTTCAAGTGGTTGTGCATTTGTCAGGAGGTATCCCTTCTCTCCTTAGTCCCTCCTCCTTGCGGCCTTCTGTGATTGGTATCTAAAATCCTGCCTAACCTTTAACTCCCAGAAGTGACTGACATGAAACTTCTCCCAATAATATCCATACATTATTCAGCGAATAGATAATGAGAATATTCAAACTTATCATGGAGGATCATTCAATCTTGATCTAGCACCAAGTTCTCATAACCAATTTACAAGGAGATGTGTAGCAGCTAGAGGGGAGAATTAACAATCAGATCTTGGAAGTTAAAGGGTTAACTGTTATTCAATTGTCAACTATGTGGACAAAGAACATATTAAAATGGCATGTACTTCAGTCAGTTTAATGTTATGATCTCCAGCCTGTTATCATTTTCAAATTCTTTATCAACTGAGCTATGAGGAACTCCATAGCCAGCCAAGTTGTTTACTAGATTTATATATGACTTACATCTAGCATTGAGCCTGAGTAAATGATGTTGAAATCACTGTTGTGGGGAATGAAATTTTGATATACGCTTATTCCTTGCATCAGAGCCCAAGCTCTGATAAGCACCTTCTCCCAAATAAGTGCATGCCTCAGGCCTTAAGCACCCATCTCAAAAGAAGCATCTCCCCCCTCCTTCCTCACTTTCCTAAATAACAGGGACACAAGGAAAACCTGTTTCTGTTGCCTCAACCATAGGGCAATCAGTACGGGAAGGTGATAAGCACCCCCCTCAATTCAGAGCCCTCCTTCCAATAAGTGCCCATCTTTTTAAGTATTATATGTAATACAGTACATGTAGGTGGACAAATCATTATAGTTCATGGTTTTGTTACTTAATGAGTTATAGCTTCTTTAAAATTCCTTCTTTGTTCAGCTAATTGATGCCACCTACAAGGGGAACTTGTTTCGATTTATCAACCACAGCTGTGACTCAAATTGTGAAACTCAAAAGGTAGTTTAATAAATTGTTCAGTCCATTTTACCAGTTTATATTATGATCAATAATGCCAGCTTTTCACTTCTTTTTCCAGAAGTAATCGACAGTAGATTGATTGACAGGAAACTGAAAGAAAACACATCTACAGCTGTACTTAAATCCTTTAACCCTCAAGAATGACTAGCATCCAATTTCTCCTCATAATATTACCCCTGAATCAAACATGTTGGTCATGAGAATTAAGGAAATGATCAGTAACTTAAGAAGCTCTTGATTGCTTAACAAATGCTCCTTGTCAGCTCCTTAGGAGTTGTATAGAGTACTGATGTTCTGGTGTAAAGGGTTAAGATAAGAACTGAATGGGTTTTGTTCTTTTGCTTCTTGCAGTGGACTGTCCATTGCTTGTTGAGGATTGGATTTTTTACTCAGCGACCCATCCCAGCTGGTGCACAACTCACGTTCGATTATAAACTGCAGTGTTGCGGGTAGGTGGACAATGTACATTCTACTGTCAAAGCTTCATGTTTGTGAGTGACACTAAACTGAGAGTTTTTAAAATTTGAGGAACTGTACAGCAGTCACACAGAAAGAAGATCCCTTTGAACTGGGAAGGAGAAGCTTACAAAAAATTCATAGGTATAATTTTTGTCATTAATCAGGAAAGTTGCTCAGATTTGCCATTGTGAAGCACCAAATTGTTGTGGATTTATTGGAGGAGACAAGCAAACACCTCTGAAGAACACAGTGGAAAGAATAAGTATGCAAAAATATTTTTAATTACAACCCTAAGAGTGACCAGGATGTACTTTCTCCATATGATATCACCCCTGAGTCACACATTGACCCGTTAACTCCCAGAAGTATTGAAATATAACTTCTCCCTTTAATATCCATACATTATCAAGTAAAGCAATGATGAGAATACTCAAACTTATCAGGGTTAAGTTTTTATCTTGATCTAGCATCAAATTCTTGTAACTAATATACTAGGAAATGTGTAGCAGCTAGAGGGGAGAATTAACAATCAGATCTTGGGAGTTGAATGGTTAAGGTCATTAGAATGAATAAAATGAACACCAATTGAAGAATCTCTTCTTTGTTAAACATATTCTCCTTGTCAGCACCTTACGAAATGTATAGAGAACAGTACGGAGAATATGCATACTGATGCTAGACTGAAGAGGAATAAGGTCACACAATTTAGGTGTAATTCATGCTTTTTTTTTTAATCTACGGCCGCAGGCGCGTAGATTCCTTGCCATCGTGTCTGTCCGTTAACCAAAAACGAGTGAAAAAAGAATTTTCGGAGTTAATTAATGCCGAGCATGCGCAGATCTCTTTTGATCGAGACGATAACAGGTACGATTGATTTGTCGGTAGCCTTCCGGTTCTTGAAACCTGTCAACGTTCGTAAGGTTGAGAGTTATCTTTTGATCGAGGATGAGTTGTCTTTGGATCGAGGATTAGCTGACTTCGTTTGGGTGAGTAGAGCATTTTGTAAGGTGATTTTCTACGACGTACGTTACTCAAGCAGGCATAGCTTTAACTGGATGTGTTTTTGCGAAGTATTTGTTAGCTGTTGTCAATCCCTTCAAAGAGTTTATGCCCGAAATATTTTTTGGCAAGTATCCATCTTTACCGGGTGCACTGTTGGTAAAGTGTCTCCAATCGAGCCATCTATATCATTTGACGATCTTAAATGGCGGAGAAGTCACGACTTTATCGGCTCTGTAGGCAGCGAACAATGGGAATGCACTTTTGGAGACGCCTGTGTCTTCGATGATCCACGATCAGTTAGCAAACAATCCCCTTAAAATGGGATAATTGAGCCCTTTCGAGGGATTATTCATCACCTTCGAGAGATTGTCAAGCCCTTTCGAGGGATTATCAAGCCCTTTCGAGGGATTATTCAGCCCTTTGAAGGGATTACTCAACCTTTAACTTTTCGAGGGATTATCCAGCCTAATATTCGACGGATTTTCCGGCCTAATCGATCCAGTGGAAGGAACGATTTGCATGACAGCGCCCATTGGAGAGAATCAGAATGCCTTTTTGTCAGTTAAGAGCGCAAACAAAGAATTTTAGTTGAGAAGATCGTGGGAAACACATTCACGAAAGCTATGCCTGGTTACCATGAGCCACATGCGGCCCAAGCATGTGGCTCATTCCCATACAAACTCTTATAACTCCGCCATGACTGTTATTGCGCAAGATAATCATCTCACAGCTGGAGCTTGGGCCGCCTGTGCTCCTGCTGCAGTATCTTGCACAGAAAACTCGTCGAGTTGACAATCATATGTAAACATTTTACTATGGCAACTAAACTTCTAAAGATAAAGGCAAGGGTTCTGAATTATTTTCAAATGCAAGAAGGAGGAACTCAACTTACAGCAAAAACGATTATAAAACTAATTAAGGCAATAGTTCAAGTAAAGCTGTGTCAATACACTTTTATCATCTGATTTTAATATCAATTTGACAAGCTCTGTTGGTGTATTTTCGATATTTGCTTTCGCCTTCCTATTATTTTTGTTCTTTAGCACTCACCCGCAAATACAAATACTCAATGCAACTCAAAACGTTTTAAACGTGGTCACACAATAATCGCAGGGTCAGTTAAATGAGGAGGCGATATACTAAATAATATCTACAGACTAAAGAGCAAAAATGGATTGTAATATGGATTTCAAGAGTTAGTTACTAACTCTGAGGACACCTGGGATAGCTTAAATCTTTCATCTCCCTGGTGCTACACCACTGAAAATAATGTTCAGCAACTCTAGTATTTACTCTCAGCATCAAAGCAGCTCATTTACGCCGTGCACCTCACACATCAACAAAGACAGGAATGACTCCTTCCCTCGCATTGTTTTCCTCTCGACAGCTATTGCCATCGTTCTACTCTCACCTGTGGCAGTGGCGGGAAATGCGATGATTTTGGCGGCGGTATGGAGGAAGAATTTTGCGAGGACACCATTTCATATACTTCGAAGTGGTTTGGCTTTTACTGATTTGTGTACGGGAGTATTCGCCCAACCTTTCTATTCTGCGACGTTTTTGATGTGTTCAGGGAATTCAACTGTGGTGTATGACTCGTCAACACTTATCAGAGCCTTACGTACAATCGGTGAGGGTAGAGGGATTTATTTCGTTTCTGCCACGGTTTTAATCCTAACGGCAATGTCCATTGAACGATGGTTGATTGTTTCTCGCCGATCATTCTTTAATCGGAGACGTGCATGTTTTGCAGTTTTCGCGTTGATATTAACTGCGACTCCACCGGCTGTCTTACGTGATCTAGAGAATGTAAATACAGTTTATGGACGCGCGCTACGATTCAAACTTGTTACAGTTATGGTGTCATGTTATCTTATCATAATGATGGCCAACGTTAAGGTTTACCAAAGTATTTGTCGACACCAGCGGCAAATCCAATGCAACACAACACTACATAATTTTGATGGATCAGCGATAAACGTAGCGAAATACAAGAAGTCTGTAATGACTATGATATACATTTTGCTGACCTTTTCTGTATGTTTCTTTCCATATGTTATATCGACTACGATATATTTTGGGTTCGGCAACAGGACCTTAGAATCTTATTCCGCCTTTAGACAATAGTGTTCATATTTTTATCCTCTTCAATCAACCCAGCTCTATGTTTATGGAGAATGAATGATATTCGAAATGGATTGAGACAACATTTTTGCAGCGGTTAACCTGTTAACCAGAATCGAAACTCAGGGCCAGGGTTGGTTTGCATAAAATGAAATTTCGAATTAGAAGCTGCGTTGAAAATAGTTCGTTTGTTTGAACAGTAAGATCAACGACACTTGAATCAAAATTAAAGAGAAAAGAAATAACAGGCGAGGTTTTACTAAAATAATAAAATATGCCGGCTTTAACCAGCTGTTTTTGAAAGGGTTTAAAAGTCTAGAGTATCTTTAAAGTTTGATAACATACAACTTGAACAGATTGATAAAATTTTTCCCAAAAACAATGACTCTAAGTCGGTTTGCACCAGCTTACCCAAAGTTATTGGATGCGTGGCAATAGCTTGCTTTAGGGCTACAGGTGTTAACTTTTAACCGAACTTTGCTCTTTGGAAGCAAAACTGATTAACTGGTTTTCAGCAAAGTAGGTGTTATCTTTTGTGGGCAGTTTCATGTCCGACTGTTTACTCTCGTTGGAGATGGCTATTGTGTAGTTACCTCGAAACTGAACATTTACAACCGTGCCGTTGTTAAAATTAAATTTCTCTTCTTAATATTGTACCTAGTAATCTTAAATTGATTACAATGGTTGATTTTGACCAAGCAACCTATGAACGTTAGTGAAAAGGTCTGAAAACTTAACATGAAAAAGATTTCGACACTGCGTTAGCAGTATAAAGGGGGTAAGTTTCTAAAGAAACTGTGGTGCTGCGTTGGTGGGAGAGTATAGCAGGTAATTTAGTGTCAACAATTGTGCTGAAAACGTAAATTGGCCACCGTAAAGAGTAAAAAGCTGACATTTCGAGCGTTAGCCCTTCGTCAGAGCGAAGGACGAAGGGCTAGCGCTCGAAACGTCAGCTTTTTTTACCCTTTACGGCGGCCAATTTACGTTTTTAAACTTAGTTGTAAACACTGAATTACTTGCGTAAGCGGTATGCTAATCATTTCTTGCGCAAGTGCAGTATAGTAACGAATTACTGCGCAAGGCATTACGCAAGCCTAGATTGAGGATAGGTGTTCGTTCGATGAAAGACAGTCAATTTCTTGTTACTTCTTCCCTGATTTCTTCAAAGAAGGGTTTGGGGTAGGAGACGTTAATTTCCCACGCACGAGATTACTGTGTGATGGATGTCCTCCCCTGGGTTGGGTTGGGTGGATCTCTAATACACGTACACGTTTAAACGAGAACTTCAGTACTCCTAGGTGTCACGTGTTTAAATATATATATATATATATAAGGATAAGGAACAACCTAGTGTTCAGAGATCAGTTGAGCAGTAAGTTGTCAAGTTGTCGTACCAGCCAAACTACATCGAGCTATTAAAGAAGTTGAAGATACAAATGCATTTCTTTTTGTTGTGTAGTAACTAGTTCACCATGAAAAGCTTCTTCGACATTATTCTGTACCATTCTACACCTTCGCAGAATTTCCCACTTGCGTCAGTGAGAATTACCGCCGACACTGGTTTAGTAATCTTATACTGTATACTTTATTTCACTATAATCCAGATTTGTTGTCGACAATCCAACATTACACGTTCCGCTCTACGATCTAGCTACTCTACTCCATTCTAACTTAAGGTTACAAAAGTCACCACACCTATTAGCCAAGGAGGTCCACACCCAGATACGTAATTCCGGGGGGGAATTAAGGCTTTCTCACGTTCTACAACCACTCGTGGGTACTAATTTCCAATCAAACATGGGTTTAACTTGACAATCATGCTGCAATGTTCCTTTAGCGCCCTGAAAATACCGGATCAGATAGAGGGGTACATCACTGTTCGCAGAACTAATTTGATCGTTCTATTGGCATGCCGCTCCTGGAATCAAAAACTACAGATAAGTCTGCTTTCCCACGCTGATTTATGTGGTGGAAAATTATCAAGATTTTGATAAAAGAATGGTAAGAATGAAAATGACAGTACTGATAAAAATTTCAACTATAACAATATTTTTCAACGAGGACCGCTGACCGTATACTGTGGTGTCGCGTCCTAAACTGAAGGGAGTCACGTGATCGTGTTGGTGTGACACATGATGACAGATCGCAAGATCCGTTCGAACAGTGCACGTTGACCTTGTCGCGGGAATGGCCTCACAGTCTACAACTAGTTTTTGACTTGAAGATGTTACGGTAAGTTAGATGTTGTAAAGGAAATTCCGTTACTTACTTCTCAGCTCTTCTTGCACGATCATGCGGCGGCAACACTTTGGTGTGAAAGAATATTGCGTCGGACTCAAAACATGATCCTCGTTAGTTTCGAAATCTATTTTGTAGCTATTTGAAATATCTTTGTAATGATTATTTCTAATTTTTCGTCAATTCGTATATCCTAAATGTAGGTTTAATTCCGTGAAGTCATGGAAGAGATTCCATGGAATGCTTGCAGCTGGAACCTTATCACACCAGAAATACATCATCGTATTTCAAGATAACGTCTTAAAGGTTTGCGAACCATTTTCATTACGTTAGTAGTGTTAAAGTTTCAAAGCCTACTGCTTTTCTACTGCATTATTCAGACAAAGCTTCCTTTCCTTTAAGGTGTTTTAATGATCTTGCTGATTTCGGCGCATATGGTTTATTTGAAGATGACAGTTGCGTGTGTGCCACAAACTAAATGCAACCCTTCGAATTTGCCGAAACAGTCTCAATTATTAGATTTGTCATCGACATACATGTTCGCGAGGTCAGTTTTTTGAGAAAGGTGAACACAAGGCGTTGATAGTCCGTTTGTTTCGTTCACCGTGCAGTTAGGATATTTTATCGTTTTATAGGGTCAGCATTAGATTCCATCCACCAAAACCACCTCGGTCGAGAGGGACTGAGATGGAATATTTAATAGCTTGCAAATCATAGCCGAAGATTCTCGGAAATCCGCGAGGAGACATAGCCGAACACCCCAAGAACAAACAGAAACAACATGGCGGGAATTTTAAAGCGCGAACCTTCGCCTGATGGTAGAGATGCCGATAATTTCGGATACGTAAATTCTGTTGATGAGGCGTATAAACTCATTGCGGAGTTCGAAACAGGATCGACGACGAAGTTTTCTTGCTTTAAGGCTGACAAAGGTTTCGGAAATACTGGTATGCATATATATATTTGAAAGCGTTACGTCGCGCTAGCTTGTATCTCTCTCGTCCTTGCTATACTGAGCCTATCTTCCATTACAATTTATAAAACAGATTACTCGAACAGAAGTCACAAAATACCCTGGGAAGATCCACGAGACATTAAAGGAGCAAAAATTCGTTTTACTGGTGTGCCTTTCATAATTTTGGGAAGGAAAGTGTTCGATTGTCAGTACGGCAAAGATAGAAAAGCTGGAGAGAAAAGGAAACGAGAAGATGCAGAAGAGGTAAATATAATATTGTACTGTACATACATACTTTTTTTTTTATCCGCGACATTGGTGTTGCTACTGTCACCTATATATGGCTTGCTAACCCGAAAGGTCAAATACACATATCGCTGGGTCAAATGACATTGATCTCAGAATACTTTTATGACAACCGCGATAACAGTTCAATCTCGGCTAAATTGAAGATAGTTTACAACTTACCAATTACAAAAACCTCTAACTGATGTATGCTGCTGACAAAAGAGAAAATAAACGCAATTCTACGTTTTTTGCTTTCTATCAAGCTGTCGTATGTCGGCTCCTTATCTTTCAAGGCATCACGCAATGACACTTCTGTTTCTTCACATTCCAGAAAATAACTTGAGAAATACACTATCACTCATCTCACGCTGATATATTTATCTTTCGGAAGTTTGACTGCAAAGCACAGATAAAAATGCGAGAAATTTTATTTTTTGCAGAGCACAAGGTAGTTCCACTCGTGTATTAACAGAACGAATCCGGTTTACTGAATAAATCAGATATGCGGTATCACTGTCCAAAATTCCTGCTACATAGTCACCTTTTTGACTGGAATGACGATTCACGAGAGGTGGTCCCGTTCCCTTAGTTATTCAAGAAAATTCGAGCTTTCTGATGTTTTTTATCTCTGTCTGGGACGTGAGTGTGGTCAAACAAAGCTTACACACTGCCAGCACCAAGTTTTCTTTTCATCCACATAACGTGAATCAATTTTAAAACAGAAAAATCGAGTTGAAGCTGCGGGAAAAACTTATTTGTGCACTGCATCTGTCACATTCAGTTTACCGTTACAAGGCATCCATTTTTTTCCTTTAAGTGTATCATTTTTCGTCTTTCAGATTCAAGAAGACAGCAAAGAGAGACGGGAAACTGCGTCTAGAAATTTGCGAAAAGCTTTAGAAGAAGGGGTCACCAAGTACGAAAGAAGGATTTACATTGATCTACCTCTCATTACAGACCATCAGAATCACTTCGTTGGCGAGGTAACTTAGTGTTCAACACAAACTAATGCAACGGTCATTGAAAAAAATTACACCTTGTGTTGACGTTGCGTTAAAATACATGATAATAATTCAATCCCAGGGACTTTGATACAGAGTTGGCGGGCAAGCCGGTCAAAATGGGACATAAAAGTGCCTGTATATTTTTCGCCACGATTTCGTTTTCCTTGTTGTTGTTAAAGTACAATTTCAAACATTCACACAAAATAAAAAAATTGCAAAGGAGTAAATAAGGTATAGGTGTGCATTACTAGGGCGTTCCCACTTGAAATAGCGAGCATCTTCACAGTTCGAGTTTTTTATTACTCTAGGTCGCTGGAATCTCTCAACCTCTTGATGAGAAGATCATTAAGAGGATCCACGAGCTCGTAGCGGAGGGAGTTAAAGAAATATATGAAATGAGACGGCATTTGAAAATCTTCGTGAAAGAGGTCTTGTTTCGAGATGATCAGCCACAAACCGACGATACTTCCCTAGGACATCTGACCTGCGCACGCACATGTATCGAGCTACGGTTAAAAACCGCCTGTCAAGAATTGACCAGGCAAATGTCCACATGAAGACAGATGAGTGGAGAAAAGTTTACAACGCTGATTCCTTTTTCTTTCGTCCCCACTCAGAACAAGTAAACACGCCTATGGAGGTTCCAGTCTGGTCTGAAAATGAAAAAGAAGAAGGTTATCACTGCAAAATTAAGCATTAGGGTTCTTACTTACGTATTGATTATCGTATATCTGTGATCTTTGCCCCGCCTTGACGAGACATCCCTTGATTTTACCATAACGCTTTTTCTATGTTGTTGAGTTGGCTGAGGAAATACGTCTCACTCAAAAGGGGGGAGAACAAAGCAGGAAATTGTTAATTGTGCATCAAACAGTATGGCAAAAGCGACTGCTTCGTCTGTATGGCAACGACATCTGCCTTCTTGACGCTACGTACAAGACGACGCGATACGCATTACCTCTGTATTTTCTAGCGGTAAAAACTAATGTTGATTACCAGGTGGTAGGGTCCTTCGTGACTGAAGATGAAACTGTGTGTTCAATAAAGGAAGCCCTTGAAGTAGTAAGAGAGTGGAATCCAGACTGGTCACCACATCTATTCATGACAGATAACTGCTCACAGGAGATACAAGCCATCGAAAATTTGTTCCCAGGTAAGTCTGAGTTAATGGCACCTCAGCCCGCATTTAAATTTCAAGATGCAACGGTACGTCTCTGAAAATAACACCCCAAGAATTCCAAAAACAAGTCGTTCCTTCTTTTTGGCCGCAGACTGGAAAGGTTAGCTATTAAACACACTTTTTCAATATATTTTAGAATGCAAAGTACTACTTTGCGACTTCCATCGGGAACAAGCCTGGGAACGATGGGCGTCCAAAACGGCCAATGGTGTTGTGGCACATAAAGAGGAACTGCTCGCCTTGCTGCGAAGAACAGCACATGCTTCCACGAGGGAGGAATTCGAGTCCGCTGTCACAGTGCTGGAAAATTTCCACGTTTGGAAAAGCAACAAAGCCTTACGTCACTGGTTCCAAGACACGTGGCTGGCAGAGCGAGAGGTTAGTTTCTACAGCAATCATTCGTCGATAAAAACCTCAACACTAACGTCCAGTCTTCCCTTGATATAAAGTTCAAAAGATGGTGGTGAGATTGAAATAAAGAGGGTTGAGAAAGAGAACTGCAACCTCCACCCAAGAAGTCCATGTTGACTATTCTCTCTGATTAATTCTCTTTCGCATTGACGCTACCCTAACATTTTCAAAAGGTGAAGAATTGGGACGGCAAAGCTGTTAAGCGATGCTTCAGTCTCCCTCGCCTGGTCCGGACGAGGAAAAGTTCCATTGCCGAGTAAAGATTTAAATTTGAAAAGCGAGGAAATCAATACCCGTAGAAATCTGGGATCCATTGGGAAAACTTATATTTTAAGATACTTTAGTAAGAAACGCTACGTCAACAAATTTTCCAATTCATACAAACACCAATTTATGTTTTCTTTTCAGCGATGGGTTTGGGCTTTTCGGCAAGACCGTCTTCAAGTAGCTGTCAATACCAACAACGGTCTTGAAAGACAAAACGAGGATTTCAAATACATCCACCTCGCTAACCATAGGGATAAGAGCCTGAGTGGAATGCTCTCCGTGCTCATCACCGATTTTTTGCCAGAAAAGTACTCAAGGTAATCTGTAGTTCTGTAATTAATGAACATTGAGGGGCGTATAGTGGGTTAACGCATCAACAAATAATAATGAAAAAGAGAACAATTCATCTTGCGACCTTACGCTTCCAAAGGATAGTTATTTAGTATCAGTACGTGCTCACTATACTTTCGGCCACATGAAAAACACATATGCAATTAACGTAAGGGGACAGCAAAAGTTATGTACATTTAACTTGCTCCGCCCATGGTAAAACGTTTAACCTCTTGTCGTTTTCTTCTCCGTGCAGGTACATGGAAAAAAATGTCAGGTGTCACAGAATGTACAGAACATACAACAAAGAGTTACCGGAATTCCTCGTCAACAGGCCAAGATATTTCGTGGAGCACTGCACAGAATGCTTCCAAATCTGATGAAACAACAACCACATCCAAAGGAAGTGAAAATTGTGAAAGAGAAACTGACGTGTATGGCAAGCAGGAATGTGAATTTGGAAAGCTAAAAGAAAACAGTGGTAAAGAAGGCGAAATGGAAGGTTCCCCATCACCCAAATTATACAACAAAAATGAAACGAAAAATGAAAAGAAGGAAACTGTAAAGAAACCTCCTCCTGCAGCAGTAGTGATTGACGATGACAGTTCATCACCAAAAATTTGGTTAACTTTACAAAATGTTTGCCCGGACGATCCGGAATCGCGACTCACAATCCTGGAAGCCACCAAAAACAACATTTTGGACAAAAATGGATGGCTTTATGACACAGAAATCAATGCTGGCCAAATCCTTCTTAAGAAACAATTTCCTCTGGTTGATGGCCTTTGTGATCCTGCTATAAGAGGTCATTTGGTCGATCCAGCAACATCTGAGTTTGTGCAAATCAAAAATGTTGGACACTGGCTATGTCTTAGCACAATTGGTGTGTCACATCCTGGCACTGTCAGAGTCTTTGACAGCCTGTTCATCAAGCCAAATGCCATTGGAGTTGAACATGCCTGTCAGATGTTGCTGCATGCTGGTGATACAGTCACCTTCATCAATGAGAAGGTACAAAAGCAGATAGGTTCTGCTGACTGTGGGCTTTTTGCCTTAGCATTTGCCACAGATTTATGCCAAGGTTTAGATCCAACGACTCAGCGTTACGATCAAGCACTGATGCGACAGCACTATGTCACATGTCTTGAAAGTGCCAAAGTTATTCCCTTTCCAAAGACTATAAGAAGGGTTCCTTGTCATGTCGTTGAAAACAAGACATTGGTACAAATTTTTTGCAAATGTCGACTGCCAAATGACAAGAAAGAATATGTTATGTGCTTTAGATGTTCCAGTTGGTATCACCCTGAATGTGTGCAAGTACCAGATTGGGCAATCAACTCAAAGAGGAAATGGCAATGCCAAAAATGTAAAGATCACAAAGCATTAAGACTACAAAACAGTTTGGCTTAAATATCAAGAAATTAATGTTGCGAGTAACAGCCAGTTATAGTTAGAGTTTTATCAAGTCAATTACATTATTAAATTTAGAGTTACCTTATTTTGAGAGAAGGAGATCGAGGAGCTGTAATGTACTTATCAATATGGGACCACATAGAAAAATTTGTTTACAGAGACTTTTGGAGGAGAGAGGGGGAAAACTTGTGACAAGCTGGCTGACATATACATGAACTTTACTAAATGGGTTAAGTGCTCAGTATTTGGATCAGCTATGGCTCAAATTTTAACTTTGATTTAGCTTCAAGTTTAATCCTTTGTGTTTTCCTTTCTCCGTGTTTATTTTTCAAGTAATGTTACCCAAAAGAACACAAAAATAATAATAAATGCTTTTGAATATTAGGAGCCTGGCATAAGCGAGAAACCAAAGTTAATTTGGGTAACAAAGTTAATTTGATCTTCCAATGTTATTTAATTTTGACCATTAATAAAATTTGCTATTGAAATTTATCTCCTCCATTGTTTTGGATGCTGTGTACAAAAAATAAACAAACAAACAACCAAGAAAACATTCAGTTACAACTGTCCTCTATTGTGGTCAATTATCACAAAATACACGGTATATAATGATTTCATTTACCAATGTGGCAAAGGCCTGTCACTGTGTGTTCATAAATTAAAAGGGAAATAATTTGTAAAATGTAAGCCATTCTACATCTTGAGTGTATAATTAATCATCCGTATGAAATAGGTTACTTGAAATAAATGTGAAAGATTTATAAGATATTCAGACCCCTGATAACAATTACTGATGTGCTGATTTGTAGTATTTAAAAGTAATGATTTTAGAGGAAGTAGTGGAAGAAATTTCTGGATATGGAATTTTGTTGCAAGTATCTGTTTATTCAGTTAAAAACTCTCTCTTATCGTATTTCAAGAGTACATGATTGCCACACCAAAACCCTTTGTATTCTATATAGATGGCCCATGTTATGATTATGGTTTCAATAATAAAAGGTGCTGACTTAAGAACTATGGAGAGAGAAACATCCACCAAAACCACTTCAATTTTACGTGTTATGATTTCATTATGAACGTTTGGTCAGCAATTGTGCATTATAAGAAATAATTAGCCAGAACACTAACTGCTAACGTTTTGCGGAATATAAATCTTTTGTTTCCTTGAAGATCTAACAATGGCTTTAGATAAAGTTAGAAAAATACTCATGATGGTTTTGATCAGTGTTTTGGTGGATGGCCACTCCTGACATCCACCAAAACTACCTAACACCTTGGCACCTTTTAATTATCTGAAATATCTGCCTAAAATTTCGCAAAACGTTTTATAACACTACCATCAAACAATAAATTAATACTTACCATTTCTCGGGTGTAAAGTTTTGATGTAATTTCCCAAACAACATAGTCAGGAAGCACTGTCACGAAGGGCGCTCATTTTTCATTTTCGCTAAACATTTTGAGTAAAAGCAGGCAACATAGCTTAAAATCTTCGTCTTGCCACCCTGATTAAGAATTGTGCTGTTGCCCACTCCAAATGTTATGATATCTGTCATTAAGCGGGTTTTTTGTCTAGGCCCTCGCTCCTGCAGCATGAAAACGAGGCTGAACTATAACATTTATATAAACCCAATAAAAAGTGCACAATAGGATGGGGAAATAGCTGAATCTTTGATACTTGACGTTTAGAGCTTGATAGACAGTAGTGTGGGAGATAAAATGCGTCACGTGATCAGTTATGAAGAGTCACGTGACTTTCCAATAAAATCGGTTTTAAAGCATAAAAGACGCTCTATTCACACTTTCCTTTAATATAGTTTTCAACTTTCTGACGTTTCTCATTTCGATTTACATATTCATCATTCTAGAAGATAAGAAGGCTAGCCTAGCTCATTTCCACTCTACTGAAATCTCGGAGAGTTACAGCGCGCCTCCTGGGCGAGAGCTGGTGATCAATGGAGGCTTCAAGGAGCCACTGAAGGTGTGGTCATCTGACACATCACGACAAGATGTAAGAGAGCTCGCATCAGATCATGAGGAGGCAGATACTAGAATAGTACTGCATGCCTGAGACGCAGCAGCAAGAAGGTACAAGCAAGTCAACATTTTGTGTCGTGATACGGACGTTCTTGTCCTCCTTTTGGCACACCGAGAGCACCTTTGTCAAGAGATATGGATGTTTGCGGGTACATCAAGACAAAGGCGTTACATACCCGTTCACAGAATCCCGCTCTCCGAGGAGAAGAGGAAGTCGCTTCTGGCATTTCATGCAATTACTGGCTGTGATACGACAAGCCAGTTCTATGGTGTGGGCAAGGCATCGGCATGGAAAGTCTTCGAAGATGCACCTGATCTCTTGGAACACCTTGGAGAAGAAAGTCAAATCAGTGCTGACGTTCTTGCCAAAGCTGAAGCTTTTGTATGCAAACTCTACAATCCGGGAACACAAGAAGTGGAAATCAATAAAGAAAGAGCAGCAGCGTTTCGCAAATCCAAGAAAGATCTTGACGCCCTACCTCCGACTCAAGATGCACTGATTCTCCACATAAAGCGGGCAAACTATCAGACCATGGTATGGAATAAAGCACTGGAATCATTTCCTTCTCTCCCAAAACCTGAAGACAGCGGATGGTACTACAGTGAAGGCCTTCTGAAGCCAAAGTTAATGACGCGAGAAGAAGTGTCAGCGGCGTGTTTACAGTTAGCATACTGTGGGTGCTCCCGAGAAGGCGGATGCTGTGTAAACCGACGCTGCACTTGCGTTCAACTATCTCTTTGCTGTTCCAAGGCATGTAAATGTGGCGAAAGGTGTAGAAACGACAGGAACACTGCCGGTAAACCGTGCGGCCAAGTAGAATAAATTTCAGTCTGTTTACATGAAAAATGCTAACTCATAGGAAATGTTACATAGGTTGGAAACGCTATAGAATGACTGAAAATAGAATGATTTCATTACATCAAGTGACCCATCATAGCTGATCACCCGTTGCATTTTTGTGTTTTTATTGTTGGATGTGTAAATCGAAGTGAGAAACGTCAGAAAGTTGAAAACTATATTAAAGGAAGGTGTGAATAGAGCGTCTTTTATGCTTTAAAACCGATTTAATTGAAAAGTCACGTGACTCTTCATAACAAGTCACGTGACGCATTTTATCTCCCACACTACTGTCTATCGAGCTCTAAATGTCAAGCAGCAAAGATTCAGCTATTTCCCCATCGTATCGTGCACTTTTTATTGGGTTTATATAAATGTTACAGTTCAGCCTCATGCTGCAGGAGCGAGGGCCTAGACAAAAAACCCGCTTAATGACAGATATCATAACATTTGGAGTGGGCAACAGCACGATTCTTAATCAGGGCGGCAAGACGAAGATTTTGAGCTATGTTGCCTGCTTCTACTCAAAATGTTTAGCGAAAATCGTTTTTTGGCGAGCTGCCTCCCGACTAATATCACACTCAAATCATCGGGATGAATCGGCATGTTTTCGTAGCTTCCTAATTGTCTATAAGTATAATACGTCATGAGGTGTCCATCATTCCACGTCAGTCCCTCTCGACCGAGGTGGTTTTGGTGGATGGAATCTATTGCTGACCGTTTTATGGTTTGATATGGAGGTTGTTTTCACGATTTCAGAACTTAGTCGAAAATAAATCCCACTCAAGCATGGTTGCACCCTGCCACACAGTGACAATGATGTCAGAAAATCGTACTATTTCATTGCAAGAAGTCAGCTTTGCTTTTGTATAGAATTACTCATAACCTCAATTTTTAAACTGTCAGCTGTGGCATACTGTTGTTGGAACAACAACTTTCTGCGGGAAAATCTACCATTTTTAACGAATGATGGTCGCTTTACCAACGCGTAGATGTAAGTTCGCCAACGTCCAAAATAGAGCTTTTAGTTAAAAATAATCGTCAAATAAATGACTCGGAATTTACCTGAATGATACAGATAGTTGATGTTGCGTCTTTCCGGATTCTGTTACAGACCGCTGTCTTTGTTATTGAACCTTTAAATTCGTCCCAATCCCTCTTTAAATATTATAAAATTACATTATTGTTGCTCGTTTTCATTTGCAAACTTGGTGGCATCTAAAGGAGCCGTTTTTTGTTGTGGTTTTTGTTGAGTTCTTAAGTTCTCATGGGTTGGGCCTTTGAGATGAGAACAGGTTCTCAGCAGCTGTGCAGGGTCTACTCTGTTGTCTTGTACTACTCCCAGCTGTCAAATGGCATTGCCAGCAGGTTTCTGTGCTGCTTCTGCTGGACCTGCTTCAGTTTCCTGTTTGAGATAACCCTAATGTGGATGGCTGTAAGTCTGGCCTCTACATGATAGCACACATGATCCAACTTACCTATCTATCACGACTATGTGCAGCTTGATGCAGGATAAGCTGATGTGGATGTTCTATACTATCTTAAATGGCTACAAATTATACCATAAAAATTAATAAAAAAATGAATAAACACTTAATAAGGGATAATGATCACTTCTATCATAAAAATACTCCACATGCATCCATAAATTGTAACAGAGTTTTAAGTAAAAAAAATTAAGATTATTTGTTTGTCACTGTGGAGCTGCATCAATAGTTGTTTAGATGTTATGCTGGGTTCACTTTAAAAGAAGCAAAAGAAGGCATGGGTGTGCTCTTTACTGATAAAGTAAGTTGCAATTCAAATTTACGTTACACTCATCAAACACATTTCTTTGAGATGGTGTGTGTGAATTGACAAGAGGAAGTTTAGAAGCAGTACTTGAAAGATCTAACACTGGGTATAATAAGAAAGAAACTCTGAGAAAGAATTTTCAGATTTCTTGATCAAATCTTAGCCAGTACTGAGCACTATGGTGGCCGAGAACTGCCAATAGAAAAATCCGCATTTTTGAAAGAAAATTGTTTTCTTTTTTATTTTGATTTACATTTTTTTTTATTTTTCAATTTATTTTTTATTTTTAAAATAGAGTGAAAGTAAAATCAATTGAAATAAAAATAAAATAAAATAAAACCAAAGTAAAATAAAATAAAACCAAAGTAAAATAAAATAAAACCAAAGTAAAATAAAATAAAACCAAAGTAAAATAAAATGAAATTATTCGACCCAGCCGAGAGCTGCCACTACCAGCATGCATTGCGTGCGTTACTGTCACACGCTCGAGTTCATCATGGCCGATGCATGGAAGAGGCTCAATGAGGCTCACAATAGTAGTGGCGGTATTTGTGTTGATTTTGCCAAGTTTGATCATGTCAGAAATTGATAAACTTCGAGGGTAATACGTACTTTTTGTGCCCGCTGCTTGTGTGGGTAATTTCTGTCTCGAATGCATAAGTTTACTGGGGCTTGACCTTGATTTTGACGGCGGAGGATTAAATTCGGTATAAGTCGAGGACTCTCCAGTTGCGTCCTTCCTCTTTCTCGTGGAATTCTGGGTGCTGTTGACATCGCCTTCATCAGCTGGATCTGGAATGAAGCGGACGTATACAACCTTTAAGTCCGGTATTTGGGCAAGAGTCTTGCACGATGGGCCCTGTTCTCCTGCTAAGATATCACATACGAGATTCTTTCCGATTTTTTGTAGAAAATGCCTCTCACAAGCGCTCTTGATATTACCAATGGTCAATTCCTCCGTTTCGTCGAAGGGAGCAAACTCTCTTGGCCCAATCCTTGTATACTTTTGGGCCTTTCCAGAAACTTCTGCTGACAAACGTTGAACTGTCAGTTCATCTTTCCTTCGATGGTCCTTGGGCTGGTTTTTTTTGGTACGCTTTGCTTTAACTTTTTCATTGAGCCTCTTCCATGCATCGGCCATGATGAACTCGAGCGTGTGACAGTAACGCACGCAATGCATGCTGGTAGTGGCAGCTCTCGGCTGGGTCGAATAATTTCATTTTATTTTACTTTGGTTTTATTTTATTTTACTTTGGTTTTATTTTATTTTACTTTGGTTTTATTTTATTTTATTTTTATTTCAATTGATTTTACTTTCACTCTATTTTAAAAATAAAAAAATAAATTGAAAAATAAAAAAAAATGTAAATCAAAATAAAAAAGAAAACAATTTTCTTTCAAAAATGCGGATTTTTCTATTGGCAGTTCTCGGCCACCATAGAGCACTGTAAGATCATCCAAGAGCTCATGAAGTTAAAATGAGATTCACAAGATGAACTTTAACATGTTTTATTTACAATAGGTGATTCAATTTAACAATAACCATAGACTTTTAGGGAAGTTAATATGAGCAATATTTAAGAAACTTTAGCATTTGGAAGATTGTCATTTCAAGAGGTGGAGGAGCTAACAAATGCAGTAAGTTTTGGAATGTTAAATGTTAGCTTCCAAGAATGCAAATTCATTCATATAAATGTGCCAGTAAGCAGAGCAATAGAGCAACTTATATTAATTACTAAGAAATAACTAAAGTACCTATTGTAACTTAACTGAACTTTTACCTGCAGTGGAGAACTTAACTAGATGGACAAGTCTGCTAATTTAACATTACTTTTGCCAAGTAGGCTAGCTTTATTGCAATTGTAATACAAGACTGTCTCTCTGTGGATGTACTATGTTTCTAATTTAGAAGCACATCACCTGGAGCAAAAGGTGATGTTTCCTTAAGAAGATTACTATACAGAAACCTGTTTTGGAAATGGAAATGCAATATTCTTACACCTTCAATGAGAATAAAAACCACAAAGAATGTCATTAACCTAAAGAAATAACACTCTTGGGAGAGTGGCCATATCAGATTGTCTGCAAAAGTACTAACTTAATCAGTGACACTGAGGTAGACAAAAGGAGTTGCAAATACAGGAGATTGGAGAGGCTGTCTTTCCTCCAACAATATAAAAATGACAACCTCTAGCCTTACATCTTTTTTTTGGTATCTGTTATACCATAAGAACAACCAAAACAACAAACACTGGTTGCAAATGCCTTTTGCAACTACAAAGATCTGAGAGAATTTTCAAATTTTAAATATAAAATATACTGTAAGTGGAATTTTGCAGAAGTTCTTTTATGTGGCTTGTATCACTGAATGTACACCCCCTTAATTAAACTCACTAACATTGAAAACCAAGAATAGTTTGAATCTTTATCTATAATTGAACCTTTCCCTTGCGAACTGAATTCCCAGTTTTCTGGGAATTCCTGGGAATTCCTAGGAATTCTCAAAAATTCCCAACTATGCAAATTAACTCTGATTTAAAAAGCTTGGAATTACTGGGAATTTCTGGGAAAGGAAGACTCCAGTTTTGTGAGGACTTGGAATCCCTTGGAATTCCTAGGAATTCTTAGCTTTACAAACTACCTATAATTTAAGAAGTGTGGAACTCTTGGGAATTTCTGGGAATTGAATTTGAGGCAATTTTAATATCCTGAGGTCCACATAAATTCTAAGAAATTCTCAATACCTTGAATGTGAAGGTTTTAAGAAAAGGAGTAATTTCAGAGGCTTAAAACTTTGGCTCAATAAAAGGTATGCTATACAAAACTTACCAAGAGATATACATACATGTATATGTTTATAACTTAAAGATCATGAAATTTATTATTCAAACTAAGTTTCAGTAAATCTTTACATTAATATGGATTTTCTCATGAACCAGCTGTCAGTTGTGTTAAATGGAAATTGCCAATTAATCCAATGTACTCATATCACAGATTTGCTTTCTAACCTCAAAGGACTCTTGGATTCCATGATCAAAAAATATTTTATTGTGATGCAAATTAATGTCTCAGGTTCACTGATGTGCCAAAATCATCAAACATTCATTGGCTGTTCCTTGGTACACAACTTCTACAATAATTAACAATAATTACATTGTTATCTACACTTAAAGAACTTTGTTAGTTATGAACATAAGTTACTTCCCTAACCTACATTACTGGTTGCCTTTGTTAGAAAACCTTGGAACAGTCAAGCTCAGTTGCCTCAAACACTGTCAGAGACTTTTTGTTGACAATATTTTTAGTAGAAATTTCATGCCTTAGACAAACAAATTCAACACCTGATTAATCTTTCTTTTTTCACGATTGTTGTTGCTGTTTTTTTTTCAGTTTTTTGCTCTGTTTTTGTGACTAATTGCTGTAATTTGTTTTGCTGTTTTTATTCTTACAAAACATTTTTGTAAGAGTTTCAATACCACATGCTTTGCAAACATTTGGCATGCAGACAAGACAGAGGTAGTCAATGTGCCCTTTGAGAAAAAACACCTTTTAAATAAGTTCTTCAATTTACTTTATTTGAAACTCTGATCTGAAAATATTTGTCAACAAGACTTGTTAGTAGTGAGAAGTACCAACCAAGTTTCCTTTCATAACTTAATTTCTTAAATGTCCTAATCACTGGATCTCCCAAAAAATATTACATCTTTTTATTTTTGGTGAAAATACAAGTCCTTCTTTATATAAAAATGGAAATTGCAAGTCACACTTCAATAATAACAGCTCTAAAGTTTACTTGTTGTTCTTCTCTGTCTGTCAGCTATCAACAAAATTGTTTTATACTTCGGACAGTGCATAACTATTTGTGGACCAGAGTTCCAACGCACCTCTGTAATCGCATATAGTTACTTCTGTCTCTTGTACAAATGTTTCTCCTTTGTAAGACGCACTCTACTCTGTTGTCACTACTGCTTTAAGTTCAGTGTAAACGACTGACTGAGGAATCGAGATGGCGGTGTTGGAACATGTTGCTGAACACTTGCTACGGTCAAGCTTTGTAGCTTTAGGTACTGGTACACTGGGATCATCTATGTATCTTCCTAATGTGGTATCCTTCTTTTATAAATATGAGGGTAAAAGACGATTTGTAGTCGCATTCAAAACTGTGATTGGCTTGTATTATTTCTCACCTTTGCCATGAACACAACTCAAGTGAGTTACATACATACATACATACATTCTTTATTTGATAAGTAGGTTGTGTGAAAGGCAGCCAAAGGGCTGATGTGGACCTACTATACTAAATATTAAGAATTACATATATATAAAAATTGCAATAATAACTTAGAACTACTATATACAAATAAAATGGTGTTCACTAAGACTAACATATAAATCTAAAAGTAAATGAAATGGTCCTTTCTGTTGGCAACTACTGTTGCCTCTTTCTCAAATGAAAAATTGTCAATAGTCTTAACATGTTTACGTAAAATTTGTTTAAAAGAATAAAAACTTTCAGGTACTTTAACTAATCTATTTACAAAATTCCAAATAACAGGACCTCTGTATCGTAGGGAGTTCCTGCCGGTCTCTGATCTAAATCTAATGACATTAAATTGGTTAGGAACACGAGAAGATCTAGAAGAAACTCTTTTAGAAAACAGTTCACATATCGACTGGGTCGTTGTTCCAAAATATACTTTGTGCAAGAGAAACAGTACAGATTTTTTATAGAAGTAAGAGATGGGCAGCCAGTCGGATTTCATGAGACATGTGTCATCTGCCATCGTTGAGTCGAGGTTATTCACAATACGAGCTGCTCTTGCATGAATATGGTTTAGAGAGTTCAGTGCGGAAGGAGAACAATTTCCCCATACCGAAATTCCATACGTTACACTGGGGATAATTGTTTTAAAGTATATTTCCTCGAGAACCTTCTTCGGAAGGATTCTCATTCTCTTCAACGCTCCAACCTTCTGCGTAAAAGATTTCTTCACTGAGTCAATGTGCACAGACCATGTCAGCTTATTGTCAATTTTAACTCCAAGACAAGTGGTGTAATTAACCAGGTCGATATGGCCAGTGTTAAAGTGGAGGGGAGGTATAGGCCCAACAAAAGAGGTTTTTCTTAGTATCATTGCTTCAGTTTTAATTGGGTGGATGGTTAGCTGATTCTTAATGCTCCACAGGAGAACTTGCTCCAATGATTTATTTAGTGACAACATAACCTGGTCAACATTTGGTCCAATACAGTAAACTGTAGTGTCATCTGCATACATGTATAGATCTCCTGAGTCGATGTGGTCAGGGAGATCATTAACATATATGGTGTAGAGCCGGGGGCCAAGAAGCGAGCCTTGAGGGACTCCATATCGCACATAGTCAGTGACCGACCTGCAATTATTAACTTCAGCAAATTGACATCTATCAGTAAGATAGCTCATTAGCCATTCATGAAGAGATCCTGATATTCCAATGGCGTGTAGTTTATGCGATAAAATATAATGGGGGACAGTGTCAAAAGCTTTCTGGAAGTCAATAAAGACTGCTCCAACTGTCAGACCATTGTCAATTGCTGTCTTCCATCCTTCAGTCATAGAGGTAAGCATTCCTTCGGTCGATAGTCCCTTGCTAAACCCCCACTGTTTACAGCTTTTTATGCCACAGCTGTTCAGATGGGTATCAATTATGTTGCAGATCTGGCTTTCGAGCAGCTTGCTGGGGATACTTAAAAGTGATATTGGCCTATAATTTGAAACATCTGCTGGGTTTCCTTTTTTAAAGATTGCATTAACTTTTGCAATCTTCCATGTGTTAGGGAAGCTGGACTGAGCCATGCTGCTCTTGAAAACAGTTACAATGCCCTCTAGGGCGGATGTTCCTGCAATAGCTAAGCTACGAGAAGAGATGCCATCAGGACCAGATGCTTTGTTAATTTTAATTGTCTTGATATCAGTTTTGAGTTTGTTGATGTTGACCTCCAAGACCTGCACAGTGGGGGTAACTCTGTACATGAATTGATGGGGTTCATCAGCTTCGGGGAATTTTTCAGCTAGTTCCTTGCCAATATTTATGAAGTAAGAGTTAATCAGTTCAGCTTTCTCGTAGTCATTTGTGATTTCCTTATTTTCAGCATCTCTGAGGGGGCCAATATGTTTATTCTTAGGTTTTCCAGTGGCCTCGTTCACAGTTTTCCAGAAAGATTTTGAGTCCTTGGTCTCTGTAAATTTCTTTTTCCAATATTGAGCTTCAGCACGTCGTAGCATCTTAGATACTTTGTTCCTAGAGGATTTGTAATCAACCCAGAGTTTATTAGTAGCGGGTGTGCCATCACAGGCTTTCAGAAGTTTATATCTCTTATTCATCTCTTTCCGGATCTCACTGTTCATCCAAGGTAGTGAATTTTTTCTAACCTTGGCTTTACGTAAGGGAATGTGACTGCTTGCAATAACATTATACATGCAATTCCAAGCCCAAGTGATGTCATCCAAGTCCTCAAAGGTGGAACAGACCCACCAGGGAGCACTTTCCAGGTCATGTTTGAAGTCTTTCGGGTTTTCCAACACGTTCTTGAAGTTGTGGACATATTTAATAAAAGGCTTTGGATTCCTGATCTTCAGCTTGTAGATAACGTAGATGAATTTGTGATCAGCTATGCAATACTCAATCACATCAGACTTTGAGACCTTTGAGGTATTGATAGTCAAAATCAGATCGATCAAAGTGTTAGAATGTGCTGAGGTTCTTGTGGGTGCTTTTATGATGTTACAAAAGTTATAAGATTGTAAGATGCGTTTGAATTTCGCACCATTTCCATTAGTAGCAAGCTGATCTGAATTGAAGTCACCAGCGATCACAACATTCCTGCGAGACATCCAAATTGTACTCAATACTTGGTTGAATTCATCAAAGAAAGATGTAACGTCAGGAGGTCTATATACACAACCCACAAGTAATCTTTTCGTCATCGAGTCATCGAGTTTCGAGTCTTTGTTTCCTCGACAACTTTCGGCCACAAATCGTGCATTTGTAATACGATAGAGTGAGCTCACATCATTATTTATATCACCAAGGTATCCATCGTCTAGAAGCAGAGAACCGGTCGGAGAAATCAAACTAAAGTTGCGCGCTTCTCTTAACACTACAACCGGCAAGCCAGCGGATTCACTTTGCTAGCCAATGACAAGTCCTAAAAGATCCACGTGATCATACCCGTGATCGGAAACAAAGAAGACTCCATTTGGCGCTCATCTTTGAATGTCCTTTTCATCGGTTGATCTCTTTTCTCAACTGTTTTGCTTAATATAACATTTCTAAGGATAACTTTTATTGTGGTTCAATGGGAAAACGAGAACAGCGTGAGTGTTGTAAAAGAAATGAAAGTCGTTGGCGCCGTGGAGTTAAAAGAAGGGACAACAGTTGACATATTGACTGGTACAAACAAGGGTCGAGTGGCCATCTGTAAAGCTACGATTTTGAAAGTTTGTGGTGAGTAAAAATTGCGATATTCGTTACGTGATCAAAATCTTATAAAAGAATAGATGTAGCGGGTTGAATTAAGCTTACATAACGCTCGGCGCAACTGGAACTAGAATAATTCTGAGAATCGAATCGGTCACTTGCATGCCGCAGTTTCTTAAGCTTATGCTTTACAATGAAATAAACCTATCAGTAAGGTTTCAAGATTCCTTTAGTCACGTTTGGGAACATTCAAGATTCATAATAGGAACTGTTATTAAACAAACCTAATTACATAAAGAAGCCCTCCTTGGTAAAAACAAAATAATGTATTCAGCCCTTTTTTAGTAAAATCTATGAGAGAGATGTACTAACTCCAATATAAAAGTCACTCAATATAACAGAGATTTCTCAATTTGAGAATCCAATGAATGCCCTTTTCCTCATAGCCATCTTAAAGGCCTGGTCTGAGCTTTAAATATATATATTTAAATATCTATATATATATTTTTTTCAAATTCAGATGACATGGAACCCAGATACAAAATGGTCAAGCTTCTTGTAGACAACCTCATTCAAGGCCAACTCATTGTGAGCCCAGGAAAAAAATACAAACAGCAGCTAAGTTTGCAGTTTAGGATAACTTCATTCTAATTTATTGTTACAGTCACAACAAGATTTTAATCAAAAAATCAATTTTATTTGTCTGTAATTAACCCCTTCACTCCTAAGAGTGCTTGGTTTTCAAATATAATTTAAGATATTGTATTTTATGGAAAAGAATCAACAGATTTTATTCACAATTTGTGTCAAACCAAATTTAATGATTGATTAGGACTATTTTATATGAATAGCTGTAATTGAGGATTAATCCTTATGAAGTTTTCAAGAAAAGAAAAATCAAATTCCATCCTAATATTACCACACATTGATGTTAATAATGAATCAAAAATATTTTACATGTAAGCCTTAATTAAGCTTGTAAATAAATTTCATTGAATACTTGAATTTTAGCTGGGTTTTTTAATTTAAAGTATTTATTTTATATCATTAGCCTCAAATTTTTGCTTAAAATTCCCAGTTATTCTTAAATATTCCTAAAAATTCCCAAAAATTCCAGAAATTCCTAGGAATTTTTTCGATTTACAGCTTTTCAGGGAAAGTCATTGGTTCTCTGAGTTGGAATTCCTAGGAATTCCAAGTCCTGTTGGCTATAAACTTGGAATTTCTGGGAATTTTTAGGAATTTCTAGGTTTTTAGAACCAGAGTTGTTATGGTTGGGAATTCCTAGGAAAAAATTCCTAGGAATTCCAAAAGCCATTTCGCAAGGGTACTCCATCTAACACTGATTTTTCATCAAAACTAAACAAAACTTGCCAGCAGTAATAAATCATGTCTGGTGTGGTCAGTTTTCGAGTTCCATTGAAATAAATTGCTTGAAATTCTGGAAAATATGAAGCAGAAAATTTTTTGATTTCTTAAAGTAAAGACTACTACCAGCCATTAATTTGGCTTCCATGGAATGTGATTATGTACAAGGGCTAGAAACGCAATGTTTTCATGAGCTTACTATGGGATCTAGTGAAACTTTGCTAATTTACTGGTTTAGCTCGTTTACTTGCAAGGAGAGACTGACTTTCATATGACTTGTGTAAAAGTGAGTTTTTGACTGAAAAAACGAGAAGAGCTTAACATGGTTTAGACTGCTGATTGTTGTTACACCTTTTTACCTTGAAGTTCACTCATATACCTATACCAATAGTGTAATTAACGGATTACTTGCAACAAGTGCTAACCCTTCTTCTCCCAAGATTGGACTGTTAATTGTCCCCTCTTGCTGCCACATATTTCTTTGTAGATTAGTTACAAGAATTTGGTGTTAGATCAAGTTTAAAACTTCTACGTTATAAGTTTTGGTATTCTTATTACCTGTTTTCTGGATAAAGTGTGGATTATAGGAGAGAAGTTACATGTGAATAACTTTTGGGATTTCCATGTATGGGGTTAAGGCAATCAGATTACCCTCCTTGTATGGTGATGGTGTCTAGTTCATGACATCTTGTATGTTTCTTTCAGAAAAACTTCAGAAAAGGACATTTGATTTAGTATCCAATGCATACACCTCTATCAGAGCAGAAGACTTGGCCAAACTAATGGGGATAACAAGGGAAGCTGCTTTGAGTGGTTGGTGTTGCAGTTTCACTGCATATATTTACAGTGTTATTCAGTCATCATTTGAAATGTTTAGATTAAAAAATGATGGTAACAGTGATCTCTAGGAAACAGTAAGTGAAAGAAAATTGTGCATGGTCTAACTAAAATTGTATTATTTTGCATTATGATCAGTTGCTTTAAAGAAAAAAAGTTTGTTTACAAACAAACATGCAAACAAAAACTGAGAAAAATTGATGAATGGAACATCATTAGTAAATTAACTAGTATTAATCATGGATTAAAAAATGTGTGTTCAATATAAATCAGGAATGGATTTTTGTTTCTGTGTAATAAAACCAATTGTATAATTAAACTTCTGAACATCATATAGTGGCTCACAGCTCTGATTTGGAGTAACTCATTTTGTTTGATCAACTGCTTCCGATTCAACTACATACACTTTATCTTCCCATGTGATCCAAACTGTAGAAAGTCTAGATACCCACATGAGATCAAGGCCATGTGTGTCAGTCAGTCTAAGATGGTGTAGAAAAGCTGAAGCTTTCTAGCTTCAGATCAATGCCTGCAGAAAGCAGAAACCTTGAATAATATATGTTCTTCGTTGAAAGCAAATGATTAATCAATTTTAATGCAGAAATCCATATGAAGGGAATTTATCAATAATTGATAATTGTTGGATAATGGTTTTGATAATAATAGTTATAATAACAATGATTATAACAGTTGATTTATATCATTCTTTTTTTTTGTCTGATGACAATTTAGCAGCTGTTACCAGTGGATGGATTAGTGATCCAGCCACAGGAATGATTACTCCCAAGAAGACAGGTAGAGATACAAACTCAGACTTAAACATATTTATAAATTTTATAATTCCCTTACTTTTTTTTTTGTCATTCTTTACACTCTTATAACAGAGCAATGTTTAATTTAGTTGTGAAATGACATTCCTCTGAGCTAGGACCATTTTGGTTGCCATGGCATATTTAAAAAAATAGTTTGGGGGACAAGACCATTAGTGAAAGTCACCAATTAGGTGACCTGTGTTCTGCAGTCAAGTTTGTACATTTAACTAATTAGTCTTCAGTCTTCGCCTCTTTCTCCTCAGTGTGTAAGTCCTAAATTTTAAGTTGTTGCATGAATCTTCGACAACCATGGTAATCATGTTCAGATTCATGGTTGCTTGATAGTCACTTTGAAAAATCTTGAGTTTGGAGCACTCAATGAATCTTTGAATCCTGTGAGAGGTTCAAAAACACTTGTCAAATTTCAAAACTACAATCAATTGTGATATTTATCTTTTGAAACGTCATCGCCTGAGGATATGTTAACATGTACATCTGCTCTTGAAGACTGTGTTAAAGATATTGACCTTTGGATGTTAAATAACAAGCTGAAGCTGAACAGTGGGAAGACTGAAATTATAGTTTTTTCATCCTCCTATCGCCCACGTCCTGCGTTAACAAACCTGGTGATTGCCTCTGACACTGTTGACTGTTCAACTACTGCTAAAAATATTGGAGTTATTTTTAATAACTCTCTATCGATGTTGCCGCACGTTACTGCTGTTTGCAAGTCTTCGTTTTTTCATTTACGCAATATTTTTAAGATTCACAAGTTTCTTTCTTACGATACATGTAAAACTCTAATTCATGCCTTTGTTACTGCAAGGATCGACTATTGTAACTCACTGCTCTACGGTCAGCCTAAATGTATCTGGAAACGTTTACAGAGTGTCCTAAATAGTGCTGCTAGGCTTATTCACCTTACTAGTAGATATGAGCATTTTACGCCGTTGCTTATTCAACTTCATTGGCTATCAATTGAACAAAGAATAACTTTCAAAATTGCAGTAATTACATTTAAGGCGCTTCATGGTGCTGCACCTAGCTATATCACTGATCTCATCAAGCCTTATACACCTGGTAGACTTCTTAGATCCTCCAATCAATTTTTACTTTCTACATCTAAATTTAATCTTAAAACTTATGGTGGCCGGTCTTTTACTATTGCCGCACCTTCTGTTTGGAATGCACTTCCATTCGAACTTAGATCTTGTAATTCCCTTTCTTCTTTTAAATCTAAGCTGAAGACGTGGCTTTTTAAAATTGGTTATGATGTTGTATAGAATGATGATGTTTTTATAGGATGACTATGTAGTTTTGTAGGTTTAGGATTTTGTTCTTATTTTTATTATGTAAAGCGCTTTTGGACCATTGGGAATTTTTATAGAATGACAATGTAGTTTTGTAGGTTTAGGATTTTGTTATTTTTATTATGTAAAGCGCTTTTGGACCATTGGGAATTAGCGCTCTATAAATACTGTATATTATTATTATTATTATTATTATGTCAGTGCACCTTTTCAGGCAAAAAATCGAATAGGAGAATTAAAAGCATTTTTCATTCTTTGACTCCTTTTTCTTATTTTCTTTGTAGAGCTTCCACAGAAAGAGATTCCACTCACAAGTGAACAGGAACTTGCACTATTGACAGATTATGTGTCATTTTTAGAAAATTAACTTAAACTTGAAAAGCAGCGATACATTTTAAATATAACTTGTATCATCTGAGAACTAGCATTCTAAATGTAAATAACTTCATTAAGACCAAAGTTTGTTGTAGTTTACGGACTCAAAGATGACTTTGTATCCAGTAAGAAAATGTAGGCAACATGCTTACACATGAAGGTAGCAATTATGGCCTTGGTCACTGGAGAGTCTCTGTGTCTCAGTGTTAGAATGTGGGAGTGTGGGATTTGCAAAGACCAAAAACAGGAAAATGAAGATACACAAGAAGTCAGTCATACAACATAAGCCAACTGAATGATAGAAGAGTCTTAGGCAATCACCAATTTACAAAACAAACTAAAGATGTGGGACACAAGCCACAAACTTTTTGCTATTACCAATTTACAACACTTGCTATCAACAATCACCAACAACATCAATGGCAATAATTTTTGGAGAAAAAGATTGGCCTGTCCAGGATCAATTGCAAATAAAAATTGTGTTGGACTGTTGGGGTGAACTAACTTGAACACCACAAACAGACAGGGGGCACCAAGAGTTTGATCAAGAACTGATTTTTTTAACGGGCGACTGTCACTCTTTTCTTAATGACTCTTTCAGCCCAGGCCTTAGTACACTCTTTAAAATCCTATTGGCAGGCATGTGTGGGCTTACCAGACAAGTGACCTTGCCAGATTAAACGTATTTTTAGAACACCAACCAGAACAATAATTGTCGGAAGTCTGTTGAAATTATTTCAACAGACTTCCGAAATCAGAGAACAACAAAATACTCGAGAAACAATTGACTTCAATAACTAAAAACCTAAACAAGATCTCCAGTGGAGCACTCTAAGCAAGGTGAATAGATAATCCTAAACATACTGTGTTTGGGATTGTCTGCTTGCGGACCTCCAGTGGCAATAATTGTCCGAGAACAAAGCCCCACCATGATGGTCCAGGTAAAATCACTCGGAAAGCAAAACTACATATATTGTGTGGTCCTGCATCACATTATCAAACAAGGCTAGCAAGACTCGAGATTATCTAACAGGCCGCAACAATTCCCAAATGCTTAACCAAAACATTTGTAATTTCAGCAGTTCATATAAATTTACACAAAGTTATGTTTGAAGAGTGTTCCACCTGTTGTCAGTTAATATTAAAAAAAAAAAAAAAAACGGAAAATGTATTCCCTCTAATTAATTTAGCAGAATGTAAATTAGCCATTAGGTTTTTTCGGCATGGTGAGAACGCTGGACATTTTCATTACTTTCATTGCTAAACAACAAATGTCAATTTTAACTAGATGCATAACTGTGTGAACTCGGGCCTACTTAAGGTGCATTTAAATTAGCAATTTTTGTGGCGATTTTCAAAAATTTAGTTAATTTTGTCTTACAGCTTTAGCTGAACATCTTATAAACTGAATTTTGTAATATCCTCCAGCGTTATGCAATTTTTGAATGCTGTTGATGGTTGCAACAAGAGAAACAGTGCTATTTAGTTTTAGTATATTCATCTAGAGGCAGTTGACTCTCATTAAATAGCAAGAGGGAATAGATATATTTTGACCTTTTTGTGGGTTTAAAAATACATGTCATACAGAAAACTGAAAACCACATCAAAAACCCTGTGCATTCGCTATTATTTCTTACAAGATTTTCAAGAAGTGATTTGCTGTTAACTGAATCAGACAATATTCCTTCACTGTAATCACTTTAAAGATCTAAACTTACTTCAGTTCCACAAACATCAACAGTTTTTGGCAAATCATCTAACGGTAAATACTTGTTCAAAGATGAATTTTCATATAATCTTTTTCCATACTGAATAACATCATATAAGGTTTGAATTCCAATAACTAAATGATTTTATTACAGAGTAGCAGAGTGAATAACCAGCCACAGCACAACTCACATTTAACTTTCTGGTTTTACAGGCATGACTCTGAAAAAGAGTACTATTTTGAACTTTATTACTGTTAACCCCATTCAATTCAAATATATCATTGTCATGTATACTCTGAAAATAATGTACTAAACTATTCAGTGATGATACTTCAAGCAGCACACATGTACCTTGAGGATGGCTTCTACCATAAATATCCCTTGCACAAGAATCGAATATATTCAAGCCCACATTACCTTTACAATAGATAGCAACTGCAGTACATCCTATTGTCAAGACAAAATTGTTGAAATTTTCGGATAAAAGTGATTGAAAGGCTCTATCTAAGGAGGTACAGTACTGATATCGTTCTATTGTAGCTTCTTGATGAATAGTACCAGTGTAGCTCTCACTGTATTGAAGTTCATAGTCAGTCTCGAACGCATTTAAAAGTGTGGGTAATTCTGTCTGCATTAAAAATGATTGCCTGGTTAACCGAGACAAACTTGAATTCAACTGATTTCCAGTATTCATTATTGACACAAGATCATTAGAAGAATTGATTCCTTGTTTGTTATTGTAAATCAAAGAGCATAAACTCATTGTAACACACTGATGTCCTGAATTCTGTCCAAATACCAATTCATTAGCTTGGCTATATGGTGCCATTATTGTTTTGCTAGGGACAATGTACATTGGAGTAGGACCAGGGTTTTTCTCTATATCTGAACTCAGTTGAAATTTACAATAGTTTGATGCGTGTGTCTGACTCTTATAAAGACACATGGGTCTATTACAAGAAAACGTTGATAAGTACCTACTTGCTCTATACTTCAATTTAATTATCCTTTGATATACCCTTACAGAACAATTCAACAAATACTTCTTATCATGTTTTGTAACTTTATTTAATCTTACCCTCTTCGTATTAAGCTTACAATCATTCTTTGTAACTCTTCTAACCTTCACATAACGACATAGCCAAGAGGACTTCGGTATGCTTGGACGAATACACTCATAAACAAATTCCTTCAGTTTTCTGCCCTTTCTTCTGAGACGTTTCAGAATAGCTTCTGGTATTCTACTGGGTTCTCGATCACGTCTAAATACACGGTTCTGTTTACATGTAAACATAATATGAGATAACTCGTTTGATATAGCAGGTTTCGCTTGATATTTCTCAATAAAAGGCTCAGTCGTAAAGGATCGCTCGTAAATTGATCTCTCGTAAAGTTCGAGGACCGACCCGTTCCAAAAACGCTCCACAAGTTTTAGTGTGGGTCTACTGCGAACGGTGTGTGACTTTGTATGTACATTGGGCGTAATAGCCATCGAATTTCTTTCCCGTGCATCAGGCAAGGAATTGTCCACAAAGGCAGCCATGCTCTCTAGATAGCTCTCTAAGGTTCATTCTAGGCATGCGCTAACACTTCACGCTTGCGCTGCAGTGGAACTGCGTTTTGTGACTGAACGTAAAAAAAAAAAAAAAACCAAGCCGAATTTATACCTCGGGCGTTTCCTTCGGAAAGCCCGAGTAAAAAATCTCTGACGGGGTCTTGAAGTTGAGTTGAAGGATGACTTATTTACGAATGCCTTATTGCTACTTCGCGTTTGAAAATCCCGGGATTGGTCAGCGGTCAGGAGCCAGGATGGACGTTTCATTTTGAGCTCCCGCTTCTATCTGTCTTTTTGTTACTAATTTTAACTGAAATAATGCCAAAAGAGTCAGTTACTTCACTAAAGCAACAAAATCAAGATTTAAAGGATAAGGTCGACGCCCTTTCGAAGGAAATAACGCAGCTGAAAGAGAAGGTTCGGGTCGACTCGGCCATTACCTTTGGTGCTGAAGCAGCTGCTACGTCTGGTAATAGCATTAATAATGCTTCGAATGATGAAACCGTGTCTCGTAGTCTACAATATCTGAGCGACGAATACGACGACCTCTCAGCGTCTAATTCTGGTGTCGTTGATCAACTCAAGGCATTAAGCCGTCGTCTTAATAAGCTTAGCGCTGAAGTCACACGTGTTGGCAACGCCATTGACGAGGTTGAGGAATATAGCTACCAATTTAATGTAAAAATAATTGGCCTGCCAGAGAAAAGCAGTGAAACCGCAGCTGAAACAAGCGCCCTGTGTGTAAAATTATTCCAGGAGATGGGGGCAGAAGTGTTTCTGTCGGACATTGACATTGCTCATCGCGTCCCCTCGAGACAGCAAAATGGCGCTCCGAAACCGGTCATCTGTAAATTTGTAAGACGCCTTGCAAAAGCAAATGTTATGGAAACTCGACAAAGTGCCTCTCAAGTCAACCCATCAAATATTGGTCTGTCTGCTGATAGTGTTCTTGACAGAGTCAGAATCTTCGATCACCTCACCCCCAAAAAACAACACCTGTTGTTTGAAGCGAAGAGATTTAAAGAACAGAACCAATACCGCTTCTGCTGGGCCAAGAATTCCACGATTTATTTACGCAAGAGTGAGGGTTCCCGACCGATAAAGATAACGGACTTTGGTAGTCTACAGCGACTTGTCTCGGACACCTGACATTATCAGTTCGATAAGTATTTACTATCATCTACTTTTAATAGTTAGTTTTATTCATGAATGCTAACGATCTAAACTCTCGCGATACTCTATCTTTATTCCGTGAGCTCCCATATTTTGGATTAAATGTAAACTTAGCTCATGGTCAATTTAATAATTGTTTACCTTCTCATTTACCGGCCAAAAAATACCTAGAAAAACTCTCTAGCATTTATGACCTTAATCTTTTCAAGCTAAACGCACTTGAAGACACCAATCCGAGTGATAGTATCTATAATCATCGTATCCATAGTCGATACTACTCCCCATATAGTTTCTACAAATTTAAAAGTGAACTTCCCAGTCGTGTCAGTGATTCGAGCTTCTCTCTTTTACATAATAATATCAGGAGTCTTAAGCGAAATCTTGAAAACTTTCAAGTTCATCTATTGGACGAGTTAAATTTCGAATTTAGCATTATAGGAGTCTCAGAAACTAAAATAATCAGTGGTAAAGAAATGGATTTTAATCCATGCATACCTGGATACGTTTTCGAATATGTGCCGACACCTCCTTGGCTTGTATATTAATGATTCCCTGAAATATACTGTCATTGAAAAAGTATCTGATGAAACCTTCCAGTCACTTTGGATCGAAATTCAACTTCCACAGAAAAGTAACATCATTTGTGGTATCGGTATCCGGACAACTCGCCCCATGGACAATTAGCCCCAGACGATTAGCCCCCAGTCTCTGGACTATTAGCCCCCAGTACCTGGACTATTAGCCCCCAACCCACTAACCTTGAAATAAACAATGTTCTTTCAAAGCCACGCACAATGTGCGAACTTTTACTAATTGGTGTTTCATTGTTTATTTCAAACCCACGCGTAATGTGCGAACTTATGCAACGTGCATCGGAGGTTGTCAACGACGTGCTCCTCAGTGAACTGACAGATGCTCCTTGTCCCAGCCTTCCCTGTGTTGACAGTCTGCAGAGAACCGCTAACCGCACCCGCCAGCAGTTACGACCACAAGACCCGAAGGACTTGGACTTGGACTTACAAATGGAGCATATCCCAGATGGCTTCTTCCGTGAAGATGTTAAGGTAAGAATATGAGCACTAGTTAGAGATAGACCACAAAAAAAGGCCAATAAACACCCAA